>NC_143024.1:10447500-10650000 GCF_057628025.1 Oncorhynchus mykiss
GGTGCCATAGGGCTCTGGTCAAATCTAGTGCACTATAAAGGGAATAGGGTGCCATAGGGTTCTGGTCAAATCTAGTGCACCATAAAGGGAATAGGGTGCCATAGGGCTCTGGTCAAATATAGTGCACTATAAAGGGAATAGGGTGCCATAGGGCTCTGGTCAAATCTAGTGCACTATAAAGGGAATAGGGTGCCATAGGGCTCTGGTCAAATCTAGTGCACTATAAAGGGAATAGGGTGCCATAGGGCTCTGGTCAAATCTAGTGCACTATACAGAGAAAAGGGAATAGGGCTCTGGTCAAATCTAGTGCACTATAAAGGGAATAGGGTGCCATAGGGCTCTGGTCAAATCTAGTGCGCTATAAAGAGAATAGGGTGCCATAGGGCTCTGGTCAAATCTAGTGCACTATAAAGGGAATAGGGTTCTGGTCAAATCTAGTGCACTATAAAGGGAATAGGGTGCCATAGGGTTCTGGTCAAATCTAGTGCATTAAAAAGAGAATAGGGTGCCATAGGGTTCTGGTCAAATCTAGTGCACTATAAAGGGAATAGGGTGCCATAGGGTTCTGGTCAAATCTAGTGCACTATAAAGGGAATAGGGTGTCATAGGGTTCTGGTCAAATCTAGTGCACTATAAAGAGAATAGGGTGCCATAGGGCTCTGGTCAAATCTAGTGCACTATAAAGGGAATAGGGCTCTGGTCAAATCTAGTGCACTATTAAGAGAATAGGGTGCCATAGGGTTCTGGTCAAATCTAGTGCACTATAAAGAGAATAGGGTGCCATAGGGTTCTGGTCAAATCTAGTGCACTATAAAGAGAATAGGGTGCCATAGGGTTCTGGTCAAATCTAGTGCACTATAAAGAGAATAGGGTGTCATAGGGTTCTGGTCAAATCTAGTGCACTATAAAGGGAATAGGGTGCCATAGGGTTCTGGTCAAATCTAGTGCACTATAAAGAGAATAGGGTGCCATAGGGTTCTGGTCAAATCTAGTGCACTATAAAGGGAATAGGGTGCCATAGGGTTCTGGTCAAATATAGTGCACTATAAAAGGAATAGGGCTCTGGTCAAATCTAGTGCACTATAAAGAGAATAGGGTGCCATAGGGCTCTGGTCAAATCTAGTGCACTATAAAGGGAATAGGGTGCCATAGGGTTCTGGTCAAATCTAGTGCACTATAAAGAGAATAGGGTGCCATAGGGTTCTGGTCAAATCTAGTGCACTATAAAGAGAATAGGGTGCCATAGGGTTCTGGTCAAATCTAGTGCACTATAAAGAGAATAGGGTGCCATAGGGTTCTGGTCAAATATAGTGCACTATAAAAGGAATAGGGCTCTGGTCAAATCTAGTGCACTATAAAGAGAATATGGTGCCATAGGGTTCTGGTCAAATCTAGTGCACTATAAAGGGAATATGGTGCCATAGGGTTCTGGTCAAATCTAGTGCACTATAAAAAGGAATAGGGTGCCATAGGGTTCTGGTCAAATCTAGTGCACTATAAAGGGAATAGGGTGCCATAGGGTTCTTGTCAAATCTAGTGTACTATAAAAAGGGAATAGGGTGCCATAGGGTTCTGGTCAAATCTAGTGCACTATAAAGAGAATAGGGTGCCATAGGGCTCTGGTCAAATCTAGTGCACTATAAAGGGAATAGGGTGCTATTTGAAATGGATCCATGATCATTTGGAGTCAAAATGAACCAGTACTTCCTTGTCCACCTATAGGAACAAACACAATCCCAACTTGCACTTCTGGGCTCGGTCATGGGTGAACTCTGACGAGGACCAGCCCATGGGCGGTCTCCCTGACTTCATCCACTTGACAGACAACTCTCTGAACAACCACAACTCCTCCAAGACAGACACTTACATCACCAGCGAACACAGGTACACGTTCAGCTGAGTGATACCTGATTTTAGTAGCGATGGGCACTGGTATGGAATCAAACATTATCCATGTTGTGTTGAATTAGCCATATTGGTGCCCGTCACTAGTTTACAGTGTGTTCATAATGTATTTTATTGATTGTCTTTGTAATCACTCTTCTCTGCTCTACAGCTACCAGAAACCCCCCAGCCCCGGACAGCTGGAACACTGGCCCTCTACAGACCCCCACGGCTCCAACAGCCAGGAGGGAGGAGGGGTGGTGGCTAATACTAACCCCGCCTCCCACTCCACCCACTTCACAGCCAAGGAACAGGAAGTAAGAAAGGTGTTGTTGATGTTCATTGTCTCTTGTTTGTTTTTAAGACGATCACTTTATTCATCAGTTGTACATCAGGTCCAACTGGGATGTAACTTCATCCCAACCTCTCCTAAAGACAATACACTACATGGAGAGGTAGGATCAGGGGACTGTTTATCCCAACCTCTCCTAAAGACAATACACTACATGGAGAGGTAGGAACAGGGGACTGTTTATCTCAACCTCTCCTAAAGACAATACACTACATGGAGAGGTAGGAACAGGGGACTGTTTATCTCAACCTCTCCTAAAGACAATACACTACATGGAGAGGTAGGAACAGGGGACTGTTTATCTCAACCTCTCCTAAAGACAATACACTACATGGAGAGGTAGGATCAGGGGACTGTTTATCTCAACCTCTCCTAAAGACAATACACTACATGGAGAGGTAGGAACAGGGGACTGTTTATCCCAACCTCTCCTAAAGACAATACACTACATGGAGAGGTAGGAACAGGGGACTGTTTATCTCAACCTCTCCTAAAGACAATACACTACATGGAGAGGTAGGAACAGGGGACTGTTTATCCCAACCTCTCCTAAAGACAATACACTACATGGAGAGGTAGGATCAGGGGACTGTTTATCTCAACCTCTCCTAAAGACAATACACTACATGGAGAGGTAGGAACAGGGGACTGTTTATCTCAACCTCTCCTAAAGACAATACACTACATGGAGAGGTAGGATCAGGGGACTGTTTATCTCAACCTCTCCTAAAGACAATACACTACATGGAGAGGTAGGAACAGGGGACTGTTTATCCCAACCTCTCCTAAAGACAATACACTACATGGAGAGGTAGGAACAGGGGACTGTTTATCCCAACCTCTCCTAAAGACAATACACTACATGGAGAGGTAGGAACAGGGGACTGTTTATCCCAACCTCTCCTAAAGACAATACACTACATGGAGAGGTAGGAACAGGGGACTGTTCATCCCAACCTCTCCTAAAGACAATACACTACATGGAGAGGTAGGAACAGGGGACTGTTTATCTCAACCTCTCCTGAAGACAATACACTACATGGAGAGGTAGGATCAGGGAACTGTTTACCTCAACCTCTCCTAAAGACAATACACTACATGGAGAGGTAGGATCAGGGGACTGTTTATCCCAACCTCTCCTAAAGACAATACACTACATGGAGAGGTAGGAACAGGGGACTGTTTATCCCAACCTCTCCTAAAGACAATACACTACATGGAGAGGTAGGAACAGGGGACTGTTCATCCCAACCTCTCCTAAAGACAATACACTACATGGAGAGGTAGGAACAGGGGACTGTTTATCTCAACCTCTCCTGAAGACAATACACTACATGGAGAGGTAGGATCAGGGAACTGTTTACCTCAACCTCTCCTAAAGACAATACACTACATGGAGAGGTAGGAACAGGGGACTGTTTACCTCAACCTCTCCTAAAGACAATACACTACATGGAGAGGTAGGAACAGGGGACTGTTTATCTCAACCTCTCCTAAAGACAATACACTACATGGAGAGGTAGGAACAGGGGACTGTTTATCCCAACCTCTCCTAAAGACAATACACTACATGGAGAGGTAGGATCAGGGGACTGTTTATCTCAACCTCTCCTAAAGACAATACACTACATGGAGAGGTAGGATCAGGGGACTGTTTATCTCAACCTCTCCTAAAGACAATACACTACATGGAGAGGTAGGATCAGGGGACTGTTTATCTCAACCTCTCCTAAAGACAATACACTACATGGAGAGGTAGGATCAGGGGACTGTTTATCTCAACCTCTCCTAAAGACAATACACTACATGGAGAGGTAGGAACAGGGGACTGTTTATCTCAACCTCTCCTAAAGACAATACACTACATGGAGAGATAGGATCAGGGAACTGTTTATCTCAACCTCTCCTAAAGACAATACACTACATGGAGAGGTAGGAACAGGGGACTGTTTATCTCAACCTCTCCTAAAGACAATACACTACATGGAGAGGTAGGAACAGGGGACTGTTTATCTCAACCTCTCCTAAAGACAATACACTACATGGAGAGGTAGGAACAGGGGACTGTTTATCCCAACCTCTCCTAAAGACAATACACTACATGGAGAGGTAGGAACAGGGGACTGTTTATCTCAACCTCTCCTAAAGACAATACACTACATGGAGAGGTAGGAACAGGGGACTGTTTATCCCAACCTCTCCTAAAGACAATACACTACATGGAGAGGTAGGAACAGGGGACTGTTTATCTCAACCTCTCCTAAAGACAATACACTACATGGAGAGGTAGGAACAGGGGACTGTTTATCTCAACCTCTCCTAAAGACAATACACTACATGGAGAGGTAGGAACAGGGGACTGTTTATCTCAACCTCTCCTAAAGACAATACACTACATGGAGAGGTAGGAACAGGGGACTGTTTATCCCAACCTCTCCTAAAGACAATACACTACATGGAGAGGTAGGAACAGGGGACTGTTTATCTCAACCTCTCCTAAAGACAATACACTACATGGAGAGGTAGGAACAGGGGACTGTTTATCTCAACCTCTCCTAAAGACAATACACTACATGGAGAGGTAGGAACAGGGGACTGTTTATCCCAACCTCTCCTAAAGACAATACACTACATGGAGAGGTAGGAACAGGGGACTGTTTATCTCAACCTCTCCTAAAGACAATACACTACATGGAGAGGTAGGATCAGGGGACTGTTTATCTCAACCTCTCCTAAAGACAATACACTACATGGAGAGGTAGGATCAGGGGACTGTTTATCTCAACCTCTCCTAAAGACAATACACTACATGGAGAGGTAGGAACAGGGGACTGTTTATCTCAACCTCTCCTAAAGACAATACACTACATGGAGAGGTAGGAACAGGGGACTGTTTATCTCAACCTCTCCTAAAGACAATACACTACATGGAGAGGTAGGAACAGGGGACTGTTTATCTCAACCTCTCCTAAAGACAATACACTACATGGAGAGGTAGGAACAGGGGACTGTTTATCTCAACCTCTCCTAAAGACAATACACTACATGGAGAGGTAGGAACAGGGGACTGTTTATCTCAACCTCTCCTAAAGACAATACACTACATGGAGAGGTAGGAACAGGGGACTGTTTATCTCAACCTCTCCTAAAGACAATACACTACATGGAGAGGTAGGATCAGGGGACTGTTTATCCCAACCTCTCCTAAAGACAATACACTACATGGAGAGGTAGGAACAGGGGACTGTTTATCCCAACCTCTCCTAAAGACAATACACTACATGGAGAGGTAGGAACAGGGGACTGTTTATCCCAACCTCTCCTAAAGACAATACACTACCTGGAGAGGTAGGAACAGGGGACTGTTTATCTCAACCTCTCCTAAAGACAATACACTACATGGAGAGGTAGGATCAGGGGACTGTTTATCTCAACCTCTCCTAAAGACAATACACTACATGGAGAGGTAGGAACAGGGGACTGTTTATCTCAACCTCTCCTAAAGACAATACACTACATGGAGAGGTAGGAACAGGGGACTGTTTATCCCAACCTCTCCTAAAGACAATACACTACATGGAGAGGTAGGAACAGGGGACTGTTTATCCCAACCTCTCCTAAAGACAATACACTACATGGAGAGGTAGGAACAGGGGACTGTTTATCCCAACCTCTCCTAAAGACAATACACTACATGGAGAGGTAGGAACTGTAGGGACTGTTTATCCCAACCTCTCCTAAAGACAATACACTACATGGAGAGGTAGGAACAGGGGACTGTTTATCTCAACCTCTCCTAAAGACAATACACTACATGGAGAGGTAGGAACAGGGGACTGTTTATCCCAACCTCTCCTAAAGACAATACACTACATGGAGAGGTAGGAACAGGGGACTGTTTATCCCAACCTCTCCTAAAGACAATACACTAGAGGTAGGAACTGTAGGGACTGTTTATCTCAACCTCTCCTAAAGACAATACACTACATGGAGAGGTAGGAACAGGGGGTGCCCGTGGAGTTAAGTGCACAACGGCAAGCTGTGGTATCTAGGGTTTGATACATTTAACCCCTCCGAGTTGCCAGCTCACTTCCGGGACAGATTATTCCTGTCAGACCCGGGATTCGAACTGGCAACCCTCTGGTTGCTGTCTCTCCTCTCTAACCACTAGGCTACCGGCTTTCCTTTAAAGAAAATTAACTGTAAAATGTGTTGATCAATTTTGATTAGATTTTTGTGGTTGAGTTTATGCTGTGTGTTGTCAACAGAAGACAACTGCCCTGGCTGTGCCTGGCTCCCTGGCTATGCCTGGCTGTCTGAATGAGAGGGGACCAGACTCAGTGCTGGCTGTGCCTGGCTGTCTGAATGAGAGGGGACCCGACTCAGTGGAACATGCCAGGAACTGTCTCCAGTGGCAGATGAACCTCCTGACTCACATAGAAGATGTTCAGAACCAGGTGGCGGGCAGGATGGACCTCATAGAGAAGGAGCTCGATGGTAAATGTGGTGTTCTGGGTGGTCTAGAGAAGGAGTTTGATGTTAAATGGGGTGGTCTAGAGAAGGAGCTTGATGTTAAATGGGGTGGTCTAGAGAAGGAGCTTGATGTTAAATGGGGTGGTCTAGAGAAGGAGCTTGATGGTAAATGGGGTGGTCTAGAGAAGGAGCTTGATGGTAAATGGGGTGGTCTAGAGAAGGAGCTTGATGTTAAATGGGGTGGTCTAGAGAAGGAGCTTGATGTTAAATGGGGTGGTCTAGAGAAGGAGCTTGATGTTAAATGGGGTGGTCTAGAGAAGGAGCTTGATGTTAAATGGGGTGGTCTAGAGAAGGAGCTTGATGTTAAATGGGGTGGTCTAGAGAAGGAGCTTGATGTTAAATGGGGTGGTCTAGAGAAGGAGCTTGATGTTAAATGGGGTGGTCTAGAGAAGGAGCTTGATGTTAAATGGGGTGGTCTAGAGAAGGAGCTTGATGTTAAATGGGGTGGTCTAGAGAAGGAGCTTGATGGTAAATGGGGTGGTCTAGAGAAGGAGCTTGATGGTAAATGGGGTGGTCTAGAGAAGGAGCTTGATGTTAAATGGGGTGGTCTAGAGAAGGAGCTTGATGTTAAATGGGGTGGTCTAGAGAAGGACCTTGATGTTAAATGGGGTGGTCTAGAGAAGGACCTTGATGTTAAATGGGGTGGTCTAGAGAAGGAGCTTGATGGTAAATGGGGTGGTCCACTAAATACACTGGCCTATCCTATAAACTAATACACTGTCCTATCCTATAAACTAATAATACACTGTCCTATCATATACACTAATACACTGGCCTATCCTATACACTAATAATACACTGTCCTATCAATAAACGAATACACTGTCCTATCCTATAAACTAATACACTGTTCTATCAATAAACTAATACACTGTCCTATCCTATAAACTAATACACTGTTCTATCAATAAACTAATACACTGTCCTATCCTATAGACTAATAATACACTGTCCTATCTTATACACTGATAATACACTGTTCTATCAATAAACTAATACACTGTCCTATCCTATAGACTAATAATACACTGTCCTATCCTATACACTAATAATACACTGTCCTATCATATACACTAATAATACACTGTCCTATCCTATACACTAATACACTGTCCTATCCTATACACTAATAATACACTGTCCTATCCTATACACTAATAATACACTGTCCTATCCTATACACTAATAATACACTGTCCTATCCTATACACTAATAATACACTGTCCTATCCTATACACTAATAATACACTGTCCTATCCTATACACTAATAATACCAAAGCAGTGGGAGGTAATGACCCGATTGTAATTGGAGGAACTCGTTCTTACCTTATTAGATCCTTATTAGTCTCTCTCTCTGCGTCCCTCAGTGTTGGAGAGCTGGCTGGACTTCACTGGGGAGTTGGAGCCTCCGGACCCCCTGGCCAGACTGCCTCAGCTCAAACACCGCATCAAGCAGCTCCTCACAGACCTGAGCAAGGTGCAACAGATGAGCACCCTGTGTTCTGTGTGAGTTTGGGTTGGCCTGACCTAGGTAGAATCTGGCCCGTGTCTGGCCTGGGTTAGCATGGCAACAGCACCAGGCATCTGGTGTCATCACAGCACTTCACAGAGGAGAGTCCTATCCAAACCCAGGGTGAACCCCGTCCTCTCTCTCTGGCACCGAAGCACACCGTCTGCTGTGGTCCATAAACTGTCAAACTGAGCATACCTTCTCCTCCTAGACAGACTGTGGGAGTGAAGCTTCAGTTGGCTCAATACAAGGGGGGTGAATGGACGTATAGAGACCAACAGGATAGAGTTGGGTCCAGTGGACTCTTGGTATTGGAAAGAAGGGTGTTTTGAGCTGGAGTAACTGACAAGTATTGAGTTGACGAAATGGGACTTGTGGATGAAAAGTACCAGTGTAACACAGTGTTAGTTTGTAGGGCCCAGGACGTTTGTTGTTTTAACTAAGACTCCCTGTTATGAAGTGAAATGCCCACAACGTTTTCTTAACCAGGAAATTAGGGTTTGTCCACGTACATTAAATCTGTTCACACGCATTCTATGAAATAGCTGAAATTCAATTTAATTCAATTAGATTATTAAAATGCTATGAGATCACCTCGTCATGGGTCCGTCCCAAATAGAACCCTATTCCCTTTATAGGGCACTACTTTAGACCGTAGTACACTACAGTATGTAGGGAATATATAGGGGGCCATTTGGGAAACGACCCACCACTCTCTTGCCTCAGTAGGAGCAGAGCTGTGGAAGCCTTGCTTGTGTGATATGAGTTAATGCAAAAATCTAAATCACCGAGGTGAATGTTAGATGATATTGTAGCTTTAACCTGCCAGAAATCTGTTCTGTTTTGGAAACGTGGTCTGAAACTTGTTTGACAAGTTCACACTAGGGTGAGATGATTTGTTTAAAAAAACAGTGCTAACATCAGTCATTTAGCGACTGCATTCTGATTTCATTTCAGGAATCTATTGCCACCTTTTACAATCGTTAACTTTCATTCTCTTTATGTGCCAAGTCTGAAGGTATGACCCGCCAAGTTTACAATGTTAACATGGGGAAAGATATATCTATTTGACTGGTGTATATAATATACCCAATCCACAGACAGACATACGACTGTGTGTCTTCGGGATATCTCCATGACAACCACGGAAATGGCCTCGATGTCACGGGACATCTGTGGCACGTTTGTCTCTGTGTGTATGTCCCGAAATGGCACCCTATTCCCTATGTAGTGCACTACTTTTGACCCTGAGCCCTATGGGAGCCTGTTCAAAAAGTAGCGCACTGTGTAGGGAATAGGGTGCCATTTGGGGGACGTAGCCTCTGTCTGTGGGGTTTTTGATGCTTTCAGTACGGCCCCGGTATGGCTGCTACGTCACATAACACCACAATGTCTTCGGGCTAAGGGGACACGTTTGACTTGTACCACAGGAAGCTAAATTGCCAGCTGGATGTGAAATGCGTATTTAAAAAAAAAAAAAAAGCAATGTGTTGATTGCTGTTTTTTTGGGTCATTTTATGTACAGTTTTTATAACTGTAAAGATGAGGAAACATCTGTAGAAATACATAAGAGGATAAAATATACTTGAAGAAAAATGACTATGTTTATTTAGCGTTTCTATTAACCTGTATAAAAAAGTGTTTTAGAACCAGTCGGTAGGGGAGAAAACAAAGTAGATTTTTATTGACATATACCAGCTGTACATTAAGAGTTTATTTAAGACCTGTTCTTTGTGATTTACTACATGTACAATGCCATTAAAAAAAAGATATTCTGGATATTTAATATCTCGTCTTACGCTTATTATTTTAAATGATTATATTACAGAGTTGGTGTGTGCTAAACTGTTACACATTCAAATGTTAATTTGTGTTGTCTGTTGCTGGCCTTGCGTTCCATGTTTTATGTCATTAGACTTCAGAAACCTGTCGTCCGTTGGCTCTTGAAAGAGCGTCATCCCGAAGGTGCAAGTCATGTTCACCTGGGTCGTATTTATTAGTGTAAACCGTAGAAAAATGTTTTACAGCGTTAAACAACAGTTTCTTATTGGACAAATTCAGATAGTCCCACTCGACGTTTCTGTCCGTTTTCTTCCGATTTGGTTTCGAGGTTTCTACTGCATCCCAGGTCAAGTCTTGCATGACCAACTCCTCCCTTCTGATGGCTCTCTGAGTCTCAGGCTTGGCTGCTCCCACTAGAATGTTCCAGAACTACCATTGTTCCAAACACACATGAGTGTTCCATGTTTGGCGAGTGAGGACCACGTGCGGTGACAACCTAGGGGAGGATGACATTGCAGTTAACACTGATGGTATAAATCCAGAGGTTTTAGTCCCAGTCTCCTCACAGTTCAACGGGCAGACTGACTGAGGAAGATGATGAGCCTGGTTCAGATCTCCTCCATACTGCTGTGTTACCTCTGTCTGTCTGAGGGGAAGATTTCAGGTAAAACTTTAGGGCTCTTTATCTTGGGTTTTTGAATATGTCAAAGTTATTTTCAGCTGTAATTTAAATTTATTTCTGATTATGCTTTTTTTATGTTTATCATTATTTCTATTTTGTATATCCACTATATTCCAAACTATGTATACAACCCTTCAAATTAGTGGATTCGGCTATTTCACCCTGTATAAAGTCAAGCACACCGCCATGCAATCTCCATAGACAAACACTGACAGTAGAATGGCCTTACTGATGAGCTCAGTGACTTTCAACGTGGCACCGTCATAGGATGCCACCTTTTCCAACAAGTCAGTTTGTATAATTTCTGCCCTGCTAGAGCTGCCCCGGTCAACTGTAAGTGCTTTTATTGGGAAGTGGAAACGTCTAGGAGCAACAACGGCTCAGACGCAAAGTGGTAGGCCACACAAGCTCACAGAACGGGACCGCCAAGTGCTGAAGGACAAAAAAGTATTGTTTCCTCAGTTGCAACACTCGCTACCAAGTTCCCAAACTGCCTCTGAAAGCAACGTCAGCACAATTACTGTTCGTCGGGAGCTTCGTGAAATGTGTTTTCATGGCCGAGCAGTGATGAATCACGCTTCACACTCTGCCAGTCCAACATACAAATCTGGGTTTGGCACTACCTACCCCAAAGCATAGTGCCAACTGTAAAGTTTGGTGGAAAAGGAATAATGTTCTGGGGCTGTTTTTCATGGTTCAGGCTAGGCCCTTTTAATTTCAGTGAGGGGAAAGCTGAAAGCTACAGAAAACAATGACATTCTACACGATTCTGTGTTTCCAACTTTGTGGCAACAGTTTGGGGAAGGCACTTTCCTGTTTTTCAGCATGACAATGCCATCGGTGCACAAAGCCAGGTCCCTATAGAAATGGTTTGTCGAGTTCAGTGTGGAAGAACTTGACTGGCCTGCACAGGTTCCTGACTTCAACCCCATCAAACACCTTTGGGATGAATTGGAAAGCCGACTGCGAGCCAGGCCAAATCGCCCAACGTCAGTGCCCAACCTCACTAATGCTCTTGAATGGAAGCAAGTCCCCACAGCAATGTTCCAACATCTAGTGGAAATACTTCCCAGAAGAGTGGAGGCTGTTATAGCAGCAAAGTTGGAGACCAACTCCATATTAATGTCCTTGATTTTGGAATGAGGTGTTGGATGTGCAGGTGTCCACACACTTTTGATGATGTAGTGTATTTATTATACTATAATTTAGGCTGTGTTTATGTTTCCTGTGTGTACGAGCCATATGCCTGTAAGCCGAATACAACATCTTTAAATTCCCCACAAAGAAATGGACACAGTTTTGAACAACTAAATTGTATTTGCTGCTGTTTTCAGAATATCAACTGGAGTCTGAGACCCTGAGTCAGTGTGAGTCTCTACGTGGTGGTAGTTCTGCCCGGCAACAAGACCATGTCCCCCAGTGCTCAGAGGACGGGCGATTCAGGTATACCTGACAGTGCTGTATATGACACAAGCTAGCCAGGACGGATAAAGCTAGCCTGGACGGTAAAGCTAGCCAGGACGGTAAAGCTAGCCTAGACGGTAAAAGCTAGCCAGGACGGTAAAAGCTAGCCAGGACGGTAAAAGCTAGCCAGGACGGTAAAAGCTAGCCAGGACGGGTAAAGCTAGCCAGGACGGTAAAAGCTAGCCAGGACGGGTAAAGCTAGCCAGGATGGGTAGAGCTAGCCAGGATGGGTAGAGCTAGCCAGGATGGGTAGAGCTAGCCAGGACGGGTAAAGCTAGCCAGGACGGTAAAAGCTAGCCAGGACGGTAAAAGCTAGCCAGGACGGTAAAAGCTAGCCAGGACGGTAAAAGCTAGCCAGGACGGTAAAAGCTAGCCAGGACGGGTAAAGCTAGCCAGGACGGTAAAAGCTAGCCAGGACGGGTAAAGCTAGCCAGGACGGGTAAAGCTAGCCAGGATGGGTAGAGCTAGCCAGGATGGGTAGAGCTAGCCAGGACGGGTAAAGCTAGCCAGGACGGTAAAAGCTAGCCAGGACGGTAAAAGCTGGCCAGGACGGTAAAAGCTGGCCAGGACGGTAAAAGCTGGCCAGGACGGTAAAAGCTAGCCAGGACGGTAAAAGCTAGCCAGGACGGTAAAGATAGCCTAGACGGTAAAAGCTAGCCAGGACGGTAAAAGCTAGCCAGGACGGTAAAGAAGCAATTTCCCTGAATATGTCCCAAATGGCACCCTATTCCCAATCCCTATGTAGTGCACTACTTGCCTAAGGCTCCTGTCAAACGTAGTGCACTATGCCGGGAATAGGGTGCCATTTGGGAAGCGTGCCGCTGTTCCCTGCTCTCTCCTAACTGTTGTGTGCTCCAGACACGTCCAGTGCAGCCGTGCTGGTGGTGAGTGCTGGTGTGTGAACGCAGAGGGAGCTGAGATCTCTGGATCCAGACAGAACGGATCAGCTGTGTACTGTGAGCAGAACGCCCCTCTTCCTAGAAATATCTGTTTTAACAGTGAAACCACATTGGTGCCTGATGGGATGAATTCCCCCTGGGAACCCGAGCCAGGCTCATGTTGAATACTGGAAGACCTTTTGAGATGCACTATGTAAATGCTGTTTATCATCATTGACCTCTTCCTCCTCCTCCTCCTCTTCCTCCTCCTCCTCCCACAGGTCTGACGTCCTGCCAGCTCCACAGACAGCAGGCCCTGCTGAGTGGCGATGCCCCCCTGGTGCCCCAGTGCCAGGCCTCTGGGGAGTACCAGGCGGTGCAGTGTGACAGCGCCCGGGGACAGTGCTGGTGTGTAGACCTGGAAGGCATGGAGCTCTACGGGACCCGGCAGAACGGAAAGCCCTCTCAGTGTGAGTTAGTTAGGAGCAGGATGACTTGTGTTGTGTGTTGATATGTCATTTACCACCTACAGTATTATGTGCATCCATTTTCTAATGGGTGACCCCCAGCGGGAATCGAACCCACAAATCCTGACGCTGCAAGTGCCATGCTCTACCAACTTAGCCACACAGCACAGTAATATATAAATGACTAGAGCTGATCAGAACAACCTTTGACAACCAGGCCCAGGCAGCTGTGAGGTGAGGTCGAGGCGTCTCCTCCACGGCGTCGGGGAGCGCTCCCCCCCTCAGTGCTCGGCCGACGGCTCCTTCCTGTCCGTGCAGTGCAAGTTTGTCAACACCACTGACAGGATGGTCTTGGACCTGCTGCACACGTTCAACAGGTGAGTGCCTGGAAGGGAAAGATATGCACTCTAAGTTTGCGCCCCAAATGACACCCTATTCCGTATGTGTAGTGCACTACTTTTTACCAGGGTCCATAGGGCTCTTGTCAAAAGTAGTGCACTATATCAGGGGAATAATGTACCGTTTGGGACGCTGACATTCACTGTTAGACCGCTGGAATCTCATCTATCACTCACTCACACAAACACACTGCTGGGGGTTTGCTTTGACCTGGCTGTGCATTGGGATCCTGTGTGTGAGTGAGACAGGTTTTGTACAAAGCTTTTTATCGTTTCTGCCTCTAGATGGCAGCGTAATGCTTAGACCCGTGGACACTGATGCTCTGACACGAGAACTGGGAGTCCAAATTCACTTTATCTTTCCCTCCTTGCTCTACATTTCTGACCTGATAGGATCCTATTCTTGTGTATGGTGACTGGAACATGTTTTGAGGAATGGAGACACTTGGTCTCCTGGGAACTTATTGCAATTTTCAGAATTCACAAATTGTTTATTTTATTTTACCTTTATTTCACTAGGCAAGTCAGTTATGAACAAATTCTTATTTTCAATGGGGCAGAACAACAGATTTTCACCTTGTCAGCTCGGGGATTCGATTTTTCAACCTTTCGGTTACTAGTCCAACGCTCTAACCACTAGGCTACCTGCCTCTCCTACCACTAGGCTACCTGCCTCTCCTACCACTAGGCTACCTGCCTCATCTAACCACTAGGCTACCTGCCTCCTCTAACCACTAGGCTACCTGCCACTCTAACCACCAGGCTACCTGCCTCTCTAACCACTAGGCTACCTGCCTCTCTAACCACTAGGCTACCTGCCTCTCTAACCACTAGGCTACCTGCCTCTCTAACCACTAGGCTACCTGCCTCTCTAACCACTAGGCTACCTGCCTCTCTAACCACTAGGCTACCTGCCTCTCTAACCACTAGGCTACGTTCCTCTCCTTCATGTGGAGGGTTTTCAGTCCTTAGTTAGCGCAGCTGCAAAAATTCCAACCCAAACCACTGAGGCCTACACAAAAATGTCTACTTTCAGACCTTGAATTATAATTTTAGAATGATAATCTTTATCTTGTCTATTTTTGGCTAGCGGATGTTTTGACATCCGTCTCTTGGCAACAAATGGCATTATATTCCCTACTTAGTGTGTGTACCCGGGCTTGTGCAGTGAACTCTTTGCATGATTGGCCCCCAGCCTGGCCAAGACTGTCTCTGTTATCACTCCAGGCTCCAGCCAAGTACAGCCAAGGGGTCAAGAGTCAAGTTGTTCCTGGTCCTCTAAAACCACTCAGGAACTGGTCTTAACTGCCAACCAGCCAGCAGACATTTCTCAAATGACTCCCAAGATCAAAAACGTAAAGGAAGAGATTCCTTTTTATATTGGCAACACAAATTAAAGGAGGATGGCGTCGGCTTAGTACATGAAATGTTTATTTTGGGGCCTTTAACCATCAAGGCAGGCGCTCTTGAAGAGAGTTATTGTATGTGGATCAATGTTGTAAGTTAATGAAATACTGTCCATCTTTGTAGAAGAGCTAACTCTTTACAACTTTAATGAGTTCCTCCCAGACATCTACAGACATCTACATGTACTCTATATTATAGTATTATAGTATTATAATTAGTATTGTAGTATTATAATTAGTATTATAGAGTACTGTCATGTATTTTACTCTTCTCTTAGCCTATGTTAGACAGAGTGAAGTGAGAAGAGGTGTGATATCTTCCACAGGTTCCCTAAAGTATTCCAGACGTTCAGCAGCTTCAGACAGATGTTCCCAGAGGTGTCCAGTTACTGTTTCTGTGCTGACAGCAGAGGCAGGGAGCTCCCCAGCACAGGTGAGATAGATGCTACATCAACAGGTGACACACACACACACACACACACACACACAGGAACCATGATTTACAATAACTCTTAACTGGATTTTCATCGAGAATCAGAAATAGATCTTTTTAAATAACGGTAACATTTTGGTATATTATTTCATTAGGATCCCCATTAGCTGTTGAGAAAGCAGCAGCTACTCTTCCTGGGGTCCAACACAGAACATGAAACATGACATAATACAGAACATTAATAGACAAGGACAGAACTACATACATTTATGTCACACATAGCCTACGTATCAGTAGATACACACAGAATATCTATGTCTAATAGAGGAGAGGTGTTTTTTAAAGCAGGTTTGCTGTTTATTTGAGCAACATGAGATGGAAGGAAGTTCCATGCAATAATGGCTCAAAATAATACTGTTCGCTTTCTTGATTTTGTTCTGGATTTGGGGACTTTGAATAGACCCCTGGTGGCATGTCTGGTGGGGTAAGTGTGTGTGTGTCAGAGCTGTGTCTAAGTTGACTATGCAAACAATTAGGGATTTTCAACACATTGTTTCTTAAAAAAACGTTATTTTTTTTTAAAGTGATGCAGTCAGTCTCTCCTCAACTCTTAACCAAGAGAGACTGGCATGCATAGTATTTATATCAGCCCTCTGATTACAATGAAGAGCAAGACGTGTCGCTATTAAACAGTGTGTGTTAGTAAAATCCTTGTTTCCCTGTGTTCAGGTGTGGAGCTGCTGCTAGATGAGGTGTACGACACAGCCTTCTCAGGTCTGGAACCAGGCCGCTCCTTCTCCCAGACCAACATGTACCGTATCCTACAGAGGAGGTTCCTGGCCGTCCAGCTGGCGATGAGTGGCAGGTTCAGATGTACGTTAGTTTCATCAATCTGGCCTCGTTTCTATCAGTGGTGGCTGGTGACACTTTTATTTGTAGGACGGGTTCATAGCGAATAACTAGACTGGAATCAAACACATTAAACACGCGCTTTCCATGTGTTTGATACCGTTCCCTTTATTCCTGCTATCATTAGAAGCTGTCCTCCCGTAACCAGCCTCCTCTGGTTTCCATGATATTTCCGGTATTTAATTTTCCCTCTCTCCCTCTATCTGTCCTGTAGGCCCCAGCCCTTGTGAGAGCGAGCGATCCGCTGGTGCCCAAGCTGGCAATGTGTTTGTGGCGTCCTGTGCTTCCGACGGGGGTTACGTGCCAACCCAGTGCCAGGCGGGTGGACAGTGCTGGTGTGTCGACCCCACAGGGAAGGAGATCTTTGGGACACGACAACATGGAGGACACCCTGACTGTGGTAACTAAGTAACAGTGTTGTTGGTTTCAAATAATGCTTTGACCATTTAGGTGTTCCAAACCAACAGTACAATACCATTGACTGTGCAGACAGAGAGCACACCTCAATAATCGCTTACTGAATAAAAGCTTATCTGCGTTTTATATTTTCATTTCAGTTAACTTTATTATCCCACAGGGGGAAATTCGTTTATCATGCTGTACATAGAAGCCATTAAAAAAACAACAGTCAATATTTTAGGCCTACAGAAAATTAATAGAAACATGCCATTTTCCCTCTACTGAACCCAGGTGCTGGAGTGAAGGACTGCACCTCTGAGCGTCGCCAGGCCCTCTCCAGGCTCTTCTCCAGCCCCTCAGATCAGGTGCCATCAGCCAAGGACTCACAGACACACCCAGTCCCAAGCCCCCTGTCTCCATGCAGCCCCCAACTCCAACAGCTCCTGTTGGGGACTCTTGGAGAGTCTCTTTCCGAGCGATCCGATTTAGGAGACATCCTGGCTGAGACGATCCAGGGGATGTTCCCTAGCGGGGCCATGGCCCTCAAGGCCCTATCTCTAGCCTCCAACCCCAAGAGACTCCAGGAGAACCTGTTCGGAGGAAAGTTCTTAGGAAACGCTGGGATGTTTAACTTCACTGGGGCCGTCGGTGTCAGCGGCACGTTGAGTTTCAGTCAAGCCAGTCTGGCAAACAACCAAGATCTGGTTCAACTCATCAGCGCCACCCTGGAAAACGGAGACTTCCTCTCCACCCTACGCCAAACCATCCTCTTATCCAAAGCCGAGGACAGCACCCAGCTAGGTTTGTTTAGTAACTTCGTCATTACAAGCTATTTGTTTCTACCATCGAGGAGCTCTTTGGAAACAAGTGTTTAGATAAATGTGTTGTCCACTGGGGATCCAATGTACATCTTACTGTATTAGTTGTTTTTTTACTCAAATCAATTAAAATCATTTTAATTGAAAAGGTGAGCTGTTCAGGGTCCTGTTTGAGAGCGCCCAGTCCGGTGGTGCTGGATGTGAGAGGGAGCCTTCTGCCCTGTACGTGCCCAGCTGTGATGACAGCGGCCAGTATCAGGAGATCCAGTGCCAAGGCTCGGAGTGTTGGTGTGCTGACCCCCAGGGTCAGGAGGTCACGGGGTCACGTTTCAATGGTCAAAGGCCAAGGTGTCCGTCACGATGCGAGAGGGAGCGAGCGGCTGCTCAGAAGGTAATTACTTTATGACACTCCCCCAGCACAACTGTAAATAACTACCGTACTGACTCTTCTCTACTTGCATCCTGTCTGTAAATAACTACCGAACTGACTCTTCTTCTCTACCTGCATCCTGTCTGTAAATAGCTACCGTACTGACTCCTCTCTACCTGCATCCTGTCTGTAAATAACTACAGTACTGACTCTTCTCTACCTGCATCCTGTCTGTAAATAACTACCGTACTGACTCCTCTCTACCTGCATCCTGTCTGTAAATAACTACAGTACTGACTCCTCTCTACCTGCATCCTGTCTGTAAATAACTACCCTACTGACTCTTCTTCTCTACCTGCATCCTGTCTGTAAATAACTACCGTACTGACTCTTCCCTACCTGCATCCTGTCTGTAAATAACTACCGTACTGACTCTTCTTCTCTACCTGCATCCTGTCTGTAAATAACTACCGTACTGACTCTTCTTCTCTACCTGCATCCTGTCTGTAAATAACTACAGTACTGACTCTTCTCTACCTGCATCCTGTCTGTATATAACTACCGTACTGACTCTTCTTCTCTACCTGCATCCTGTCTATAAATAACTACCGTACTGACACTTCTCTACCTGCATCCTGTCTGTAAATAACTACCGTCCTGACTCTTCTCTACCTGCATCCTGTCTGTAAATAAATAATGAACTGACTCTTCTCTACCTGCATCCTGTCTGTAAATAACTACCGTACTGATTCTTCTCTACCTGCA
Source organism: Oncorhynchus mykiss (assembly GCF_057628025.1). Taxonomy (NCBI): domain Eukaryota; kingdom Metazoa; phylum Chordata; class Actinopteri; order Salmoniformes; family Salmonidae; genus Oncorhynchus; species Oncorhynchus mykiss. Next base: position 10,466,553 of record NC_143024.1, read on the forward strand.
TCCTGTCTGTAAATAACTACCGTACTGATTCTTCTCTACCTACATCCTGTCTGTAAATAACTACCGTACTGACTCTTCTCTACCTGCATCCTGTCTGTAAATAACTACCGTCCTGACTCTTCTCTACCTGCATCCTGTCTGTAAATAACTACCGTCCTGACTCTTCTCTACCTGCATCCTGTCTATAAATAACTACCGTACTGATTCTTCTTCTCTACCTGCATCCTGTCTGTAAATAAATAATGAACTGACTCTTCTCTACCTGCATCCTGTCTATAAATAACTACCGTACTGATTCTTCTCTACCTGCATCCTGTCTGTAAATAAATAATGAACTGACTCTTCTCTACCTGCATCCTGTCTGTAAATAACTAATGAACTGACTCTTCTCTACCTGCATCCTGTCTGTAAATAACTAATGAACTGACTCTTCTCTACCTGCATCCTGTCTGTAAATAACTACAGTACTGACTCTTCTTTCTGTACTGTATTGTAAATAACTACAGTACTGACTCTTCTCTACCTGCATCCTGTCTATAAATAACTACCGTACGGACTCTTCTCTACCTGCATCCTGTCTGTAAATAACTAATGAACTGACTCTTCTCTACCTGCATCCTGTCTGTAAATAACTACAGTACTGACTCTTCTCTACCTGCATCCTGTCTGTAAATAACTACAGTATTGACTATTCTTCTCTACCTGCATCCTGTCTGTAAATAACTACCGTACTGACTCTTCTCTACCTGCATCCTGTCTGTAAATAACTAATGAACTGACTCTTCTCTACCTGCATCCTGTCTGTAAATAACTACAGTACTGACTCTTCTCTACCTGCATCCTGTCTGTAAATAACTACAGTACTGACTCTTCTTTCTGTACTGTATTGTAAATAACTACAGTACTGACTCTTCTTTCTGTACTGTATTGTAAATAACTACAGTACTGACTCTTCTCTACCTGCATCCTGTCTGTAAATAACTACAGTACTGACTCTTCTTTCTGTGCTGTATTGTAAATAACTACAGTACTGACTCTTCTTTCTGTGCTGTATTGTAAATAACTACAGTACTGACTCTTCTTTCTGTACTGTATTCTAAATAACTACAGTACTGACTCTTCTTTCTGTACTGTATTGTAAATAACTACAGTACTGACCCTTCTTTCTGTGCTGTATTGTAAATAACTACAGTACTGACCCTTCTTTCTGTGCTGTATTGTAAATAACTACAGTACTGACTCTTCTTTCTGTGCTGTATTGTAAATAACTACAGTACTGACTCTTCTTTCTGTGCTGTATTGTAAATAACTACAGTACTGACTCTTCTTTCTGTGCTGTATTGTAAATAACTACAGTACTGACTCTTCTTTCTGTGCTGTATTGTAAATAACTACAGTACTGACCCTTCTTTCTGTACTGTATTGTAAATAACTACAGTACTGACTCTTCTTTCTGTACTGTATTGTAAATAACTACAGTACTGACTCTTCTTTCTGTGCTGTATTGTAAATAACTACAGTACTGACTCTTATTTCTGTGCTGTATTGTAAATAACTACAGTACTGACTCTTCTTTCTGTGCTGTATTGTAAATAACTACAGTACTGACTCTTCTTTCTGTACTGTATTGTAAATAACTACAGTACTGACTCTTCTTTCTGTGCTGTATTGTAAATAACTACAGTACTGACTCTTCTTTCTGTACTGTATTGTAAACAACTACAGTACTGACTCTTCTTTCTGTGCTGTATTGTAAATAACTACAGTACTGACTCTTCTTTCTGTGCTGTATTGTAAATAACTACAGTACTGACTTCTTTCTGTACTGTATTGTAAATAACTACAGTACTGACCCTTCTTTCTGTGCTGTATTGTAAATAACTACAGTACTGACTCTTCTTTCTGTGCTGTATTGTAAATAACTACAGTACTGACTCTTCTTTCTGTACTGTATTGTAAATAACTACAGTACTGACCCTTCGTTCTGTACTGTATTGTAAATAACTACAGTACTGACTCTTCTTTCTGTGCTGTATTGTAAATAACTACAGTACTGACTCTTCTTTCTGTGCTGTATTGTAAATAACTACAGTACTGACTCTTCTTTCTGTGCTGTATTGTAAATAACTACAGTACTGACTCTTCTTTCTGTGCTGTATTGTAAATAACTACAGTACTGACCCTTCTTTCTGTGCTGTATTGTAAATAACTACAGTACTGACCCTTCTTTCTGTGCTGTATTGTAAATAACTACAGTACTGACTCTTCTTTCTGTACTGTATTGTAAATAACTACAGTACTGACCCTTCTTTCTGTACTGTATTGTAAATAACTACAGTACTGACCCTTCTTTCTGTGCTGTATTGTAAATAACTACAGTACTGACTCTTCTTTCTGTACTGTATTGTAAATAACTACAGTACTGACCCTTCTTTCTGTACTGTATTGTAAATAACTACAGTACTGACCCTTCTTTCTGTGCTGTATTGTAAATAACTACAGTACTGACTCTTCTTTCTGTGCTGTATTGTAAACAACTACAGTACTGACTCTTCTTTCTGTACTGTATTGTAAATAACTACAGTACTGACTCTTCTTTCTGTGCTGTATTGTAAACAACTACAGTACTGACTCTTCTTTCTGTGCTGTATTGTAAATAACTACAGTACTGACTCTTCTTTCTGTGCTGTATTGTAAACAACTACAGTACTGACCCTTCTTTCTGTGCTGTATTGTAAATAACTACAGTACTGACTCTTCTTTCTGTGCTGTATTGTAAATAACTACAGTACTGACCCTTCTTTCTGTACTGTATTGTAAATAACTACAGTACTGACCCTTCTTTCTGTGCTGTATTGTAAATAACTACAGTACTGATTCTTCTTTCTGTGCTGTATTGTAAACAACTACAGTACTGACTCTTCTTTCTGTACTGTATTGTAAATAACTACAGTACTGACTCTTCTTTCTGTGCTGTATTGTAAACAACTACAGTACTGACTCTTCTTTCTGTGCTGTATTGTAAACAACTACAGTACTGACTCTTCTTTCTGTGCTGTATTGTAAATAACTACAGTACTGACCCTTCTTTCTGTGCTGTATTGTAAATAACTACAGTACTGACTCTTCTTTCTGTGCTGTATTGTAAATAAATACAGTACTGACTCTTCTTTCTGTGCTGTATTGTAAATAACTACAGTACTGACCCTTCTTTCTGTGCTGTATTGTAAATAACTACAGTACTGACTCTTCTTTCTGTGCTGTATTGTAAATAACTACAGTACTGACCCTTCTTTCTGTGCTGTATTGTAAATAACTACAGTACTGACCCTTCTTTCTGTACTGTATTGTAAATAACTACAGTACTGACTCTTCTTTCTGTGCTGTATTGTAAATAACTACAGTACTGACCCTTCTTTCTGTGCTGTATTGTAAATAACTACAGTACTGACCCTTCTTTCTGTACTGTATTGTAAATAACTACAGTACTGATTCTTCTTTCTGTGCTGTATTGTAAATAACTACAGTACTGACTCTTATTTCTGTGCTGTATTGTAAATAACTACAGTACTGACTCTTCTTTCTGTGCTGTATTGTAAACAACTACAGTACTGACTCTTCTTTCTGTGCTGTATTGTAAACAACTACAGTACTGACTCTTCTTTCTGTACTGTATTGTAAATAACTACAGTACTGACTCTTCTTTCTGTGCTGTATTGTAAACAACTACAGTACTGACTCTTCTTTCTGTACTGTATTGTAAATAACTACAGTACTGACTCTTCTTTCTGTACTGTATTGTAAATAACTACAGTACTGACTCTTCTTTCTGTACTGTATTGTAAATAACTACAGTACTGACTCTTCTTTCTGTACTGTATTGTAAATAACTACAGTACTGACTCTTCTTTCTGTGCTGTATTGTAAATAACTACAGTACTGACTCTTCTTTCTGTGCTGTATTGTAAATAACTACAGTACTGACTCTTCTTTCTGTGCTGTATTGTAAATAACTACAGTACTGACCCTTCTTTCTGTACTGTATTGTAAACAACTACAGTACTGACTCTTCTTTCTGTATTGTAAATAACTACAGTACTGACTCTTCTTTCTGTGCTGTATTGTAAATAACTACAGTACTGACTCTTCTTTCTGTACTGTATTGTAAACAACTACAGTACTGACTCTTCTTTCTGTATTGTAAATAACTACAGTACTGACTCTTCTTTCTGTGCTGTATTGTAAATAACTACAGTACTGACCCTTCTTTCTGTACTGTATTGTAAACAACTACAGTACTGACTCTTCTTTCTGTATTGTAAATAACTACAGTACTGACTCTTCTTTCTGTGCTGTATTGTAAATAACTACAGTACTGACCCTTCTTTCTGTGCTGTATTGTAAATAACTACAGTACTGACTCTTCTTTCTGTGCTGTATTGTAAATAACTACAGTACTGACTCTTCTTTCTGTGCTGTATTGTAAATAACTACAGTACTGACTCTTCTTTCTGTGCTGTATTGTAAATAACTACAGTACTGACTCTTCTTTCTGTGCTGTATTGTAAATAACTACAGTACTGACTTTTCTTTCTGTGCTGTATTGTAAATAACTACAGTACTGACTCTTCTTTCTGTGCTGTATTGTAAATAACTACAGTACTGACTCTTCTTTCTGTGCTGTATTGTAAATAACTACAGTACTGACTCTTCTTTCTGTGCTGTATTGTAAATAACTACCGTACTGACTCTTCTTTCTGTACTGTATTGTAAATAACTACAGTACTGACTCTTCTTTCTGTGCTGTATTGTAAATAACTACAGTACTGACTCTTCTTTCTGTGCTGTATTGTAAATAACTACAGTACTGACTCTTCTTTCTGTGCTGTATTGTAAATAACTACAGTACTGACTCTTCTTTCTGTGCTGTATTGTAAATAACTACAGTACTGACTCTTCTTTCTGTGCTGTATTGTAAATAACTACAGTACTGACTCTTCTTTCTGTGCTGTATTGTAAATAACTACAGTACTGACTCTTCTTTCTGTGCTGTATTTGAACTCACTTTGTATTGTTTTTATTGTATCTCTGTTGAATACTTTACATATTGGTTACGCTGTTTGTGCAGAGAGCTTGAGAGTAAGCGTTTCATTGTAGTGTACTGTGTAAACCTACGATGTGCATATGCAAATAAAGTTTGCTACAATTTGAAGGTGAAGTCAGGCCAGGCTGCTGGGGTAGAGGTGTTCATGCCGAAGTGTGCGGAGGACGGGAGCTACGTGGCGTTGCAGTGTCTGGGAAAGAGTTGCTTCTGTCTGGACCTCCTGGGAGAGAGACACGCCACTGTCCCCGTAGGACAGACTGTTCAGTGTGAGTAGGCAGATCCACCACCCGTCAGACACAGATTAAGCCTAGGCCTGGACTGAAAAGCATGTTCCATGGAGATTTTAAATTCTTCTTAGTCCAAGACCAGGTTTAATCTGTGTCCGGTAAACTGGCCCATAGTGTGCAGTTCATCTAGCTGTATTACCTTGCCCTGGTCCAAACTACTACATTATTAAGGGGTAGGGTGCCCTGGTCCAAACCACTACATTATTAATGGGGAGGGTGCCCTGGTCCAAACTACTACATTATTAAGGGGTAGGGTGCCCTGGTCCAAACTATTACATTATTAAGGGGGTAGGTTGCCTTGGTCCAAACCACTACATTATTAGTGGAGTAGGGTGCCCTGGTCCAAACCACTACATTATTAATTAATGGGGTAGGGTGTCATTTTGGACATAACAATTGTTTGAGCTATTCCTCTGTCTCCAGGTCCTCCCCCTCCCTCTCCCCTTCCCTCCCCAGGGTCAGCTCCAGGCTCCTGTTCCCTGGCGGTGGCTGAGGTGGACCAATTCCAGGAGGAGGCTGAGCGTCTGGTCCTCCTCTCCAACAGCTCCCACATCCCTCTGGGCTACAGGTAACCCTGAAGAAGAGACAGTGTGCCGACACCTGGGTGTTTACCCAGCACATTATTGGACCATGTACAGAGTGTGACTATATTTATTTATAATATTGATAATACGTTGTTTTTTAAATAAAGACACTGTACTGTTCCGTTAGTCAGAACCTCTCCAACATGTTTGTGTGTCAACTCATGCTCTTCTGCTGGATGTTCTCCTCTGGGGTACCAGCTACCTGCTGGCTGAAGGTCTCCGTCTGACCTCTGACGAGCTACTCCACGCCCTCTCCTCCTCCTCCGACCAGACCACGCTGCTCTCTGATAGGCTGCTGAGCCACTCACACTCTACTCTACGACTTGCTGCCCACTCCAGTATGTGTCTGGTGTGATGTCATATCCTTCTCTGCGTGACGTGCTCCACTGCTTGTTTCTTTCATTGCCAGGAGTTAACTACTAAAGAGTGTTAGGTGGCTACTGTTGTAATATTTAGTGTCATCTCAATGTCATTGTTTCTCTCTTAGTGTTTTTGTTGTTGTTATTAACTGAAACATGTCGTTAATATTGCAGTCAAACACGCTGTGTTTGTTGAATTTTCTCTCCCCAGCTCTGCAGTTCTATTGGCAGAGCCAGCAGGCAACATCTGTGGAGGAGAGACGGTCTCTACTGCTGGGCTACCAGCCCTACAGGCCCCAGTGTGATGCCCACAGACAGTGGCTGCCCACCCAGTGCCACCCCAGCACAGGTCAGAGTCACACCTCCAACCCCTGACCTCCAACCCAACTCTACATTGTAACTGTAGTAGTGTAATACAAGCCACAGTCTACCTTCTCTAGACCCTTCTAGAAGGACACCTCTCATAATGAGCAACGTCTCATTGTTTCATTCATAATATGTTGATTGGAAACAGATAAGACTAATGAAGTAGCTACAGTGGTGTTATATTGACTGAGTTGTAACTGTCTCCAGATCAGTGTTATATTGACTGAGTTGTAACTGTCTCCAGGTCAGTGTTATATTGACTGAGTTGTAACTGTCTCCAGGTCAGTGTTGGTGTGTGGATGAGGAAGGAGGATACATCCCAGCTTCCCTGACCAGTCGCTCCCTCCAGAGACCACAGTGTAAGACAGGACATTCTATATTTTCTCACTGACTTCCATTGTTCTGTATGTAAGGATAGCACTCCTCCGATCTGCTTTTGTCTGTGTTGAATGATTTGAGTTGTTTTCTGGAGATCTCCTCTCGTCTTCCAGGCCAGACCCGGTGTCAGAGAGGTTATGCTCAGGCTCTGCTCTCTGATTGGACACAGTCCTCCTACGACCCAACTTGTGAAGTGGTGAATATCCTCGTCAGAATGTTGAGCATAAATATCAGGAAATTTATTAGTTTTGTTTTATTCAGCCTTAATTCTGCTCTGTCTCCTTGTTGTAACTCCTGTATTTCTCCTTGTTGTAACATCTGTCTGACTCCTTGTTGTAACTTCTGCCTCCTTGTTGTAACTTCTGTCCGTCTCCTCCTTGTTGTAACTTCTGTCTGTCTGACTCCTTGTTGTAACTTCTGTCTGTCTGACTCCTTGTTGTAACTTCTGTCTGTCTCCTTGTTGTAACTTCTGTCTGTCTCCTCCTTGTTGTAACTTCTGTCTGTCTCCTCCTTGGTGTAACTTCTGTCTGTCTCCTCCTTGTTGTAACTTCTGTCGGCCTCCTTCTTGCTGTAACTTCTGTCTGCCTCCTCCTTGTTGTAACGTCTGTCTGTCTCCTTGCTGTTATTACTGTCAGTCTCCTTCTTGGTGTTACTTCTGTCTCCTCCTTGGTGTAACTTCTGTCTGTCTCCTTGTTGTAATGTCTGTCTGTCTCCTTGTTGTAACGTCTGTCGGTCTCCTTGTTGTAACTTCTGTCGGTCTCCTCCTTGTTGTAATGTCTGTCTGTCTCCTTGTTGTAACGTCTGTCGGTCTCCTTGTTGTAACTTCTGTCTGTCTCCTCCTTGTTGTAACGTCTGTCTGTCTCCTTGTTGTAACGTCTGTCTGTCTCCTTGTTGTAACTTCTGTCTGTCTCCTCCTTGTTGTAACTTCTGTCTGTTTCCTTGTTGTAACATCTGTCTGTCTCCTTGTTGTAACTTCTGTCTGTCTGTCTCCTTGTTGTAACTCCTGTCTGTCTCCTCCTTGTTGTAACTTCTGTCTGTCTCCTCCTTGGTGTAACTTCTGTCGGCCTCCTTCTTGCTGTAACTTCTGTCTGCCTCCTCCTTGTTGTAACGTCTGTCGGTCTCCTTATTGTAACTTCTGTCTGTCTGTCTCCTTGCTGTAACTTCTGTCTGTCTCCTTGCTGTTACTACTGTCAGTCTCCTTCTTGGTGTTACTTCTGTCTCCTCCTTGGTGTAACTTCTGTCTGTCTCCTTGGTGTAACTTCTGTCTGTCTCCATGTTGTAACGTCTGTCTGTTTCCTTGTTGTAACGTCTGTCTGTCTCCTTGTTGTAACTTCTGTCTGTCTCCTCCTTGTTGTAACGTCTGTCGGTCTCTTTGTTGTAACATCTGTCTGTCTCCTCCTTGTTGTAACATCTGTCTGTCTCCTCCTTGTTGTAACTTCTGTCTGTCTCCTCCTTGTTGTAATGTCTGTCTGTCTCCTTGTTGTAACGTCTGTCTGTCTCCTTGTTGTAACTTCTGTCTGTCTCCTTGTTGTAACTTCTGTCTGTCTCCTTGTTGTAACTTCTGTCTGTCTCCTCCTTGTTGTAACTTCTGTCTGTGTCTCTCAGAGGGGTTGGTATAAAGCACGACACTAGTTTCTATTGGACAATAAAGTCTTAGTCTATTGTCCTGTATGTACAGTATGTGTCCTTGATAACAGTGGTTGTGGTGCTGTTTGTGTGTTTCCAGAGTGGCCAGTTCTCTGTGCTCCAGAAGGGGTCTTCAGGTGGAGGTGTAGCCTGGTGTGTCAGTCCTGTTTCTGGGGAAACCATCCAGCCTGCTGCCCTGAGTCCCAGTGGAGACCTCACATGTACTGACATGTTTAACACACTGCACATATAACATTCAATCACTTATTACAATCAATCACTTTTAACAATCAATCACATTTAACAATCAATCACTTATTACAATCAATCACTTTTAATAATCAATCACTTTTAATAACAATCAATCACTTATTACAATCAATCACTTTTAATAACAATCAATCACTTTTAATAATAATCAATCACATATAACAATCAATCACTTTTAACAATCAATCACATTTTCAATCAATCACATTTAACAATCAATCACAAATAACAATCAATCACATTTTACAATCAATCACTTTTAACAATCAATCACATTTTCAATCAATCACATTTAACAATCAATCACAAATAACAATCAATCACATTTAACAATCAATCACAAATAACAATCCATCACTTATAACAATCAATCACTTAGTGGTCCAACCATTTTGGGACAGACATGTTCATATACTTCCCTTTTCAAGAAATATAATTTCATTTTATATCACATTGTTTATCAAGTCCATCTGAAGGACTCCACTACTTCACATCTTGTTTTCCGTTTGCAGTTTGCTAAATCAAAAGGTTGAACATGTATAACAGGATGAAATCTTTAAACCATCTCCTCCTCTGTCCTCTACGTGTCTCTCTAGGTCCTAGCTGGTGTCAGTTGTTGACAGACAGAGGTCAGTCTGTGGTGGGTTATGAGCCGGAGTGTCAGGTGGATGGAAGGCTGTTCTCCCCACTGCAGTGTGACCAGACAGACTGCTGGTGTGTGTCTCAGACAGATGGACAGGAGCTGCCTGGAACCAGGACGCCACGCGCCACCGGGAAGACCCCAGCCTGTGACAGTAAGTCTGGTATATATGTCCTGGATGTTTAAAGATGGCCACAGGTGTTTATGTAAGCACACGCACGCACGCGAAAGCGTTTAGTTGGCCAATAACAATATTCCATCTGTTACCAAAAGTTTATTCTAGCTGTACAAACACATCATATTAAAATTAACTATTTATTTACGCATCTCAGTAAAACCTTGTCTTCCATCTATTTACCTGTATTCTCTCTGTCTCCAGGTCCCCAGTGTCCCTCTCCGTTCTCTGACATCACTGTTACCTACGGTGATGTGGTCTGTCGCTCTGACGTGATTGGTGGCCAGCAGAACTGTGACCTCATCTGTCACCTGGGTTACGAAAGCACACTTCCTGTAAACATGCAGTTTCTGTGTGACGTGGAGACCAGAGCCTGGGTGACAGAGGCCCCACTTCCTCAAGCCTGCCAGAGTAACTAACCACACACCACATCAAACAAACACCCCATATTCTGTCTGTCTGTCTGTCTGGCTCTCTACCTCTCTCTGGCTCTGTACAGTAGAGATTCTTTATTATCCCTAAAATGCAATATGTCTCTCTCTCTCTGTGTCTCTCTGTCTCTGTCTCACTCTCTCTCTCTGTCTGTCTCTCTCTCTCTGTCTCTCTCTCTATCTCTCTCTCTCTATCTATCTCTCTATCTCTCTCTGTGTCTCTCTGTCTCTCTGTCTCTCTGTGTCTCTCTGTCTCTCTGTCTCTCTGTCTCTCTGTGTCTCTCTCTGTCTCTCTCTGTCTCTCTCTCTCTCTCTCTCTGTCTCTCTCTGTCTCTCTCTCTCTCTCTCTCTCTCTCTCTCTCTCTCTCTCTCTCTCTCTCTGTGTCTCTCTGTCTCTCTGTCTCTCTCTCTATCTCTCTCTGTGTCTCTCTGTCTCTCTCTCTCTGTATCTCTCTCTCTCTCTGTGTCTCTGTCTGTGTCTCTCTCTCTGTATCTCTCTGTCTCTCTGTGTCTCTCTGTCGCTTTCTCTGTCTCTCTCCCTCTATCTCTCTCTCTCTGTCTCCCTCTGTCTCTCTCTCTCTATCTGTATCTGTCTCTCTCTCTCTCTGTCTCTCTGTCTGTATCTCTATCTGCATCTGTCTGTCTATATCTTTCTCTGTGCCTCTCTCTCTATCTGTGCCTCTCTCGCTATCTGTCTCACTCTCTTTCTCTTTCTGTCTCTCTCTGTATCTGTATCTCTCTATCTGTCTCGCTCTCTCTCTCTCTCTTTATCTGTCTCTCTCTCAATTTCTGAATATTCAAGCTGTATTGGGACTTTTGGTTTGCCTCAATGACCTAGAAAATGATCTCAAGCTTCCTGTTATAAGATGTAACTTCTGCCAAGCTTGACATTAGCTAATTTAGCAGATGTGTGTAGTCTAATTTACCACAGTGTGTAATATAACACAGGATGACCAGACCTACACAGTGTGTAGTCTAACACAGAATGACCAGACCTCCACAGTGTGTAGTCTAACACAGAATGACCAGACCAGACCTCCAAGGTGTGTAGTCTAACACAGAATGACCAGACCTCCAAGGTGTGTCGTCTAACACAGAATGACCAGACCAGACCACCACAGTGTGTAGTATAATACAGAATGACCAGACCTCTACAGTGTGTAGTATAACACAGAATGACCAGACCAGACCTCCAAGGTGTGTAGTCTAACACAGAATGACCAGACCTCCAAGGTGTGTCGTCTAACACAGAATGACCAGACCAGACCTCCACAGTGTGTAGTATAACACAGAATGACCAGACCTCCACAGTGTGTAGTATAATACAGAATGACCAGACCTCCACAGTGTGTAGTATAACACAGAATGACCAGACCTCCACAGTGTGTAGTCTAACACAGAATGACCAGACCAGACCTCCACAGTGTGTAGTCTAACACAGAATGACCAGACCTCCAAGGTGTGTAGTATAACACAGAATGACCAGACCTCCACAGTGTGTAGTCTAACACAGAATGACCAGACCTCCACAGTGTGTAGTATAACACAGAATGACCAGACCAGACCACCACAGTGTGTAGTCTAACACAGAATGACCAGACCTCCAAGGTGTGTCGTCTAACACAGAATGACCAGACCACCACAGTGTGTAGTATAACACAGAATGACCAGACCAGACCTCCACAGTGTGTAGTATAACACAGAATGACCAGACTTCCTGTCTGTCTGAAAAACAGGGTAATATGACAAATGCTCACAGGAGTTGACATTCAGTCATAACACTCATAGACTATCTAGTAGTGAAAGTGTCCTGATGTTGAAGGGAAGTTGTTTTCTCCCTCAGCGTTCAGTTGTTGCTCATGTCTGACTGTTTACGTCTCTCTTGGACCGTTGATGCGTCACACTGTAATCAGTGCTGTGTACAGTTTGATGGAATCACTGTGTGTTTGGCAGGGAGCCTAGACTTCATTACGTCTGTCTGTCTGTCTGTCTGTCTGTCTGTCTGTCTGTCTATCTCTCTCTCTCTATCTCTCTCTCTGTGTCTGTGTCTCTCTGTGTCTCTCTGTCTCTCTCTCTCTCTCTCTCTCTCCCTCTCTCTGTGTGTGTCTCTCTGTCTCTCTCTCTCTGTGTCTCTCTGTCTCTCTCTCTCTGTATCTCTCTCTCTCTGTGTCTCTGTCTGTGTCTCTCTCTCTATCTCTCTGTCTCTCTGTGTCTCTCTGTCACTCTCTCTGTCTCTCTCCCTCTGTCTCTCTCTCTCTGTCTCCCTCTGTCTCTCTCTCTCTATCTGTATCTGTCTCTCTCTGTCTCTCTCTCTCCCTGTCTCTCTGTCTCTCTCTGTCTCTCTGTCTGTATCTCTATCTGTATCTGTCTGTCTATATCTCTCTCTGTGCCTCTCTCTCTATCTGTGCCTCTCTCTCTATCTGTCTCACTCTCTTTCTCTATCTGTCTCTCTCTGTATCTGTATCTCTCTCTATCTGTCTCGCTCTCTCTCTCTCTATCTGTCTCTCTCTCAATTTCTGAATATTCAAGCTGTATTGGGACTTTTGGTTTGCCTCAATGACCTAGAAAATTATCTCAAGCTTCCTGTTATAAGATGTAACTTCTGCCAAGCTTGACATTAGCTAATTTAGCAGATGTGTGTAGTCTAATTTACCACAGTGTGTAATATAACACAGAATGACCAGACCTACACAGTGTGTAGTCTAACACAGAATGACCAGACCACCACAGTGTGTAGTGTAACACAGAATGACCAGACCAGACCTACACAGTGTGTAGTCTAACACAGAATGACCAGACCAGACCTCCACAGTGTGTAGTCGAACACAGAATGACCAGACCTCCACAGTGTGTAGTCTAACACAGAATGACCAGACCAGACCTCCACAGTGTGTAGTCTAACACAGAATGACCAGACCTCCACAGTGTGTAGTCGAACACAGAATGACCAGACCAGACCTCCACAGTGTGTAGTGTAACACAGAATGACCAGACCAGACCTCCACAGTGTGTAGTATAACACAGAATGACCAGACCTCTACAGTGTGTAGTCGAACACAGAATGACCAGACCTCTACAGTGTGTAGTATAACACAGAATGACCAGACCAGACCTCCACAGTGTGTAGTATAACACAGAATGACCAGACCTCCACAGTGTGTAGTATAACACAGAATGTCCAGACCTCTACAGTGTGTAGTATAACACAGAATGACCAGACCTCTACAGTGTGTAGTCTAACACAGAATGACCAGACCAGACCTCCACAGTGTGTAGTATAACACAGAATGACCAGACCTCCACAGTGTGTAGTATAACACAGAATGTCCAGACCTCTACAGTGTGTAGTATAACACAGAATGACCAGACCTCCACAGTGTGTAGTCTAACACAGAATGACCAGACCAGACCTCCACAGTGTGTAGTCTAACACAGAATGACCAGACCTCCACAGTGTGTAGTCTAACACAGAATGACCAGACCTCCACAGTGTGTAGTCGAACACAGAATGACCAGACCAGACCTCCACAGTGTGTAGTATAACACAGAATGACCAGACCTCCACAGTGTGTAGTCTAACACAGAATGACCAGACCTCCACAGTGTGTAGTCTAACACAGAATGACCAGACCTCCACAGTGTGTAATATAACACAGAATGACCAGACCTCCACAGTGTGTAGTCTAACACAGAATGACCAGACTTCCTGTCTGTCTGAAAAACAGGGTAATATGACAAATGCTCACAGGAGTTGACATTCAGTCATGACACTCATAGCCCATAGCACTCATCTAGTAGTGAAAGTGTCCTGATGTTGAAGGGAAGTTGTTTTCTCCCTCAGCGTTCAGTTGTTGCTCATGTCTGACTGTTTACGTCTCTCTTGGACCGTTGATGCGTCACACTGTAATCAGTGCTGTGTACAGTTTGATGGAATCACTGTGTGTTTGGCAGGGAGCCTAGACTTCATTACGTCATGTCTCATCTGTCTCTGTGTCTGTGTCTGTGTCTGTGTCTGTCTCTGTGTCTGTCTCTGTCTCTGTGTCTGTGTCTGTGTCATGTCTCTGTTTCTGTGTCATGTCTCTGTGTCATGTCTCTGTTTCTGTGTCATGTCTCTGTGTCATGTCTCTGTTTCTGTGTCATGTCTCTGTGTCTCTGTCTCTGTGTCATGTCTCTGTGTCTCTGTGTCTGTGTCATGTCTCTGTCTCTGTCTCTGTGTCATGTCTCTGTCTGTGTCTCTGTCTGTGTCTCTGTGTGTTCCAGGACTTCAGGTGCTGCAGACCGTCCAGACCTCTGTGGTGCTCCAGCTCACCCTGCCTCCAGGCCAGGGACCCTGCAGCTCCTCCCTCCACTCCAGCCTGCAGACCTCTCTACTCCACGACATGAGGGCCCAGGGTCTCTGCAGCCTGCAGGTTGGTGTGTGTGTGTGTGTGTGTGTCTGCGTGTGTGTGTGTCTGCGTGTGTGTGTGTGTCTGCGTGTGTGTGTGTGTCTGCGTGTGTGTGTGTGTCTGCGTGTGTGTGTGTCTGCGTGTGTGTGTGTCTGTCTGTGTGTGTCTGTCTGTGTGTGTGTGTGTGTCTCTTTGTGTGTCTCTTTGTGTGTCTCTGTGTGTGTCTGTGTGTGTGTGTCCGAATGTCTGCCATCTACTGTTGCAATAAACGATAGTGAAAACCATGTGTGACTTGCTTTGAATGGAAAGGTGCCTGCAGGAGATATTCCAGAACCTGAACTAATGCAAAACATACGTTCTTAGAAAACGCTCAACTCATTAACTACAGATATATTCATAAACGCAGCCCTATAAACCCTCTAGAAAATACACATGTAGGATTTATTGATTTATTGATTTAATGATCTGGACTTTATTGATTTGCATAGGACTGTTTTGTACCACAGCTAGTTGTCTATAGTTGACTAAGGAAGTCTTGTCTGAGACAGAACTGTAGCGTAGAGCAGCTTGATGCACAAGGACCCCCACTGGACAGGACGCTGGTTGTCTAGCTACAGATGTAGGATCTTCATTTGAGCCCGTTTGCTACAGCAGGAAAATAGTCCTCCAGCAACAGGAAATATTCATTGTTTTGTGGATTATAATTATTGAGTAATTTTGTAATGGTTGATATCTTTTTCAGAAAGGAAAATCAAGTCTGAAAGTGGGAATTACAAACTTCAGAAGCCTTTTTAAACCTCAAATACACTACAAGTTTAAAATGTCCTGCGTTGCAGGAAAGTTAACTTGCAGCAGGGAGATCAAATTAAGATTGTACATCTGTACAGGTTGTCCGACTACTGTGATGTTCATCTCTGTGTCAGTGTGTGATGAGTCTGTACAGGTTGTCTGACTACTGTGTCTCTCCTGTTCTAGCTGACGTCTGTCTCTGTGTCAGAGTGTGATGAGTCTGTACAGGTTGTCTGACTACTGTGTCTCTCCTGTTCTAGCTGACATCTGTCTCTGTGTCAGAGTGTGATGAGTCTGTACAGGTTGTCTGACTACTGTGTCTCTCCTGTTCTAGCTGACGTCCGTCTCTGTGTCCGTGTGTGATGAGTCGTCCATCTCTGTAGAGTGTGTGAGTGAGGAAAGCGTCAGTGTTCAGGTCAGCTGGAGGGCTCTTCTCTCAGACCTTCCTGTCTCTGTTCTGCCTGACCTGCATGACGTCGGTAAGGAGCACAGACAACATTTCAGAAATATTTCTCAATGAAAAACACCAAAAAATACTGTCTCACACCCTTTAAATATGTCTCAAGACTAGTTTATACATTTTAAACTTTGACTTTGTGTGTGTATTTTCTTGGAGGTCTGCCAAAGTGCATTTTCATGTTTCATTTAATGGAACAACAGAAGTATTTGTGGATTTGAGTCATTAGTGATTTATCTGTTTCCAGATGTAGCGCTCAGTGAGGACAGGCTGTTGGATGGGCTGCTAGGCCTGATGGGTAGTGACCCCTACCACTCTCTCTTGACCTCTGAACCCAGAGTCCTCTCTACCTCAGCACCCAACTTTGGCTGTTCCCATGGCTACCAGCGTGTTGGAACAGGATGTGGTACGTCCTTATTACCTTTCCCCCTAAAACAACCTGGCCTTAACTACTGTATATCAGTTCATATGAAATGAAAGTGCATACTGACTGATTTACTAAAGGTCACGACCCGGTTGACAGCATTATTAATAACTGAATGTATAACACACACCCTCTCTTTCTCTCTCCTCTCTCTTTTCTCTCTGTCCTCTCTCCCTCTTTTCTCACTCTCCTCACTCTCTCTCCCCTGCTTTCTTTTCCCTACTCTCTCTCTCTCTCTCTCTCTCTCTCCCTCTCTTTTTCTTCTCCCTCTCTCTCCCTCTATCTTTCTCTTCTCCCTGCTTCTCTCGTTCCCTCATCATTCTTTTCTCTTTCTTTCTTTCTTTCTTTCTTTTCTCTCTCCCTCCATCTTTCTTTTCTCCCTCTCTCTCTGTTTTCTCTCCCTCTCTCTCTCTTTGCGCTCTCTCTCCCTCTTTGCTCTCTCACCCCCTCTCTCTCTCCCTCTCACTCTCTCTCTCCCTCTTTCTTCTCTCTCTCTCTCCTCCCCTATAGTGGTGTGTCCTGCGGGTATGTTTTCCAGTGGAGGTGTGTGTTCTCCCTGTCCTCAGGGCTCCTACCAAGACCAGGAGGGGTCAGACTTCTGTACCATGTGTCCTAAAGGCACGTCCACTAACGGAGCTTCCACTGCCACACACTGTGAGTGAGGAGATAGGAGACATGGAACACGTTCCTTATTACCACTGGCGTTCTGTTGCTCAGCTCACCCAGTGTTAGAGAGCACTTTATTATTCTGTAGATCTATGATATTTACTAAGGTCCAGGACCGTGGTCCTATCCCCTAAACATAGGCAGCTTAACTGCTCAGCTCACCCAGTGTTTTGTAATGTCCAGGTTTGACAGAGTGCCAGCGCAGTGGCCTGAGGTGTTCAGAGGGAGGGGACTTCCTGTCGGCCCAGCAGGACATCCAGACCAGGAGGTGGCGCTGTGTCACATCCAGCGGAGAACAGCTGGAGTGGACAACCACTGGCCAGCCTCTGTCTGAGGGAGAATGTTCAGGTACTGTCTGGGTCAGCGTTTTAAGAACAAAGAGCATCTTGTATTGCTGCCCCAGAAAGTGAATGTATTGTCTCTGTGGACTGGACACAAACAAACAGTTTGAGCGTGAAGTTCTGAGTCCGGTGACTCGGGTCTATTGAAGTATTCTTTGTGGACCAGTGTTTTAACACATGGCTGAGACATCAACAGATACCTGAGTCACACTGTATGCGTCCCAAATGGAGCCATACTTCCTGTTTTGGCCAGGGACCATTGGGCTTTGGACAAAAGTAGTGTACTGCGTAGGGTGCCAGTATGGACCACTTCCTGTGACTCAGGTTCTGTCCGAGGATCACTAGAGAGAGACTAAACCAAGGAATCATGTTCAACAATGTTATGAGGATTTGAAGCACTGACAACTGAGGTTAAGAGTTTTGTGTGTGACCTCTACTTGTGCTGCTATGCTCTGAGTCAACAGTTCAGTTACAACCTTTCTTGAACTTTATTTATTTTTCTTTTTTTTTTAACTTAAAGGAACTCGTATTACGTCAAGTGGTATATTTCTCCATATTATATATACAGTGCAGGGATGACTGAAGTGCTAAGAGCAATGTGACGTTGTTGTGTAAAGCAAGAGGAAAAACACATTACAAAACAACAAAATTAATTTCTGAAGTCACGACACCTTCATTTGTTGTTGTTGTTGTGTATCCTAATATTTCCCTTTCTCCTTCTACAGTTCTGGAGAGGTTTGAGACAGTTCCCAGATCAGCGTTTTCTCCAGCAGCAGAAGACTATGTCGTCCTCAGCTCAGAGGCGTCAGACACGACCACGGAGAAACAACTCAGGACGTGTGTCTCAGGTGAGGTCACTGTGGAAAGTTACATTTAAAAAAAAGTATAAGTTGTCGTCTTTCCACAATAAAAGGATGTGTCACAAATGGCCCCCGTTACTCACTACAGGCCTATAGACCCTGGTCAAAAGTCATACACTATATAAGGAATAGGGTGCAATTTCTGACTCACTACAAGTGTTTATATACCAAAACCACTAGTGTAAAACATTGGTTATGTTTGTGTCACTCCGCAGCTTGTGCCCAGGTCCAGACTTGTCTTTACGTCGTCCTTTACGCTGAAGAAGGACAAAGTCACTGTGAACTCTACAGCACCGACGCTGCTAACATCCGATGCCAAACCTCTGAGCTAGTATGGGACGTCCACAATCTGTCTTTTTCTCCGTCCACAGTGTGGACCCGTGGGACCCACAATGGGACCCACATTTCTTATATCGTGCTCTGTGGGCTCTGGCCAAAAGCAGTGGTGGAAAAAGTACTCAGTTGTGGTACTTGAGTCAAAGTGAAGATACCTTTATAGAAAATAACTCAAGTGACAGTGAAGATAACTTTATAGAAAATAACTCAAGTGACAGTGAAGATAACTTTATAGAAAATAACTCAAGTGAAAGTGAAGATAACTTTATAGAAAATAACTCAAGTGAAAGTCATCCATAATTTATAAAAAAAGATCAGATACCCTAAAAAACAACTTAAGTAGTACGTTAAAGTGTTTTTAGTGAAGTACTTTACACCACTGGTCAAAAGCAGTGCTCTATAAAGGGTGTAGGGTGCTATTTGGGAAGCAACCTATGTCATGTTGGTGTGTTGTACACAGAGCTTTCATCAGGCATCACCTACACTGCTGGTTCTGGACCCCTGATTCACACTATAGGAGATAGAAGAGGGTTCTGGAACCCTGATTCACACTACAGGAGATAGAAGAGGGTTCTGGAACCCTGATTCACACTACAGGAGATAGAAGAGGGCTCTGGACCCCTGATTCACACTACAGGAGATAGAAGAGGGTTCTGGACCCCTGATTCACACTACAGGAGATAGAAGAGGGTTACAGGGCCATTAGCTGGTTCTGGACCCCTTATTCACATTACAGGAGATAGAAGAGCGTTACAGGGTCATTAGCTGGCTCTGGACCCCTGATTCACATTACAGGAGATATAAGAGTGTTCTGGACCTCTGATTCACACTACAGGAGATAGAAGAGGGTTACAGGGTCATTAGGGCTCTGGACCCCTGATTCACACTATAGGAGATAGAAGAGCGTTACAGGGTAATTAGCTGGTTCTGGACCCCTGATTCACACTACAGGAGATAGCAGAGGGTTACAGGGTCATTAGCTGGCTCTGGACCCCTGATTCACACTACAGGAGATAGAAGAGGGCTCTGGACCCCTGATTCACATTACAGGAGATAGAAGAGGGTTACAGGGTCATTAGGGCTCTGGACCCCTGATTCACACTACAGGAGATAGAAGAGGGCTCTGGACCCCTGATTCACATTACAGGAGATAGAGGAGGGCTCTGGACCCCTGATTCACACTACAGGAGATAGAAGAGGGTTACAGGGTCATTAGGGCTCTGGACCCCTGATTCACACTACAGGAGATAGAAGAGGGTTCTGGAACCCTGATTCACACTACAGGAGATAGAAGAGGGTTCTGGACCCCTGATTCACACTACAGGAGATAGAAGAGGGTTACAGGGTCATTAGCTGGCTCTGGACCCCTGATTCACACTACATGAGATAGAAGAGGGTTCTGGACCCCTGATTCACACTACAGGAGACAGAAGAGGGTTACAGGGTCATTAGGGGTCATCTAATCAAACGAGGAACGTCACTATAATCTCTCAGAAATGTTACTATCGTATTATATTCAATTATTCATTGCAGAACAAATCAACACACCAAATTGACATAGTAGGTTTGATGCTTTCGAAACTGTTTGGCTGTGACTGCTGTTTCCATTAGATATTGTTGGGTTGTGTGATAACTCTTTCAAGTGTCCCCTTTGCTTGTGATTCCCAGACCAAAGGGTTCCTGGGAAATGCAGGTGCTGATATGTTCCAGAACCTGAGCTGTTCTCTGAAGGTGAACGGGGCTGACAGACAGAACGTCACGGTCATCAGGAAGAAAGGTTCAGTATGAGCTTGTTTGTCCTCTTATAAAGTGACTCTGCTGAAATCCACAACGTCCATCCTGTTCTTTGTCCTCCTCTCTCATAACAGTCCATGAAGTCCTCTCTCTCTCTCTAGCTCCTCTCAGTAGAATAAGGAATTCACCTACTGTACAGACATGAATCTGTTGAATTTTTTCCTGCTCTAAATACAGCTGTGTTTCTCTACCAGACCATGAGAATCAGTCTCTCTCTGTGTCACAGGTCATGAATTCACCACTAAGGCCCAGAAGACCTTTGAAAGGTTGAGTTTCCGTAAGGCCAGTTCCGGTGTGTATCGTACCATGGTGTTTGCAGCTGAAGGAACCACTCTGACCGACGTCCATCGTTTCTGTCAGGACGAGTGTACCCAGAACACCTGCTGTGACGGCTTCATCCTCAACCAGAACGTTCTCAGCGGAGGTAAAAGCCTGTAGCCTGAGTGCCAGTCTGTTTGTGCTAGCATGCCCAACTCCTTGTCATGCCAAGACATCAATGGAGGGGACAAGAGCACAAACGAACCGAGCTAAAAAGGCTGTGTCATATGTGAAGACAGCATCCAGAACCTCATTGTGTGATGCTGTTACTAAGTGGTCATATGTGAAGACAGCATCCAGAACCTCATTGTGTGATGCTGTTACTAAGTGGTCATATGTGAAGACAGCATCCAGAACCACATTGTGTGATGCTGTTACTAAGTGGTCATATGTGAAGACAGCATCCAGAACCACATTGTGTGATGCTGATACTAAGTGGTCATATGTGAAGACAGCATCCAGAACCACATTGTGTGATGCTGTAACTAAGTGGTCATATGTGAAGACAGCATCCAGAACCACATTGTGTGATGCTGTAACTAAGTGGTCATATGTGAAGACAGCATCCAGAACCACATTGTGTGATGCTCCTTAGTGAGGAAGCTCATACACTTATTGAATCTTAGCCCATTTCTAATAGGTTGGATATTTCTTCAATAAGGCCTGAGGTATATGGCCAATATAACACGACTAAGGGCTGTTTTTAATTATTATTTTATTTAACCTTTATTTAACTAGGCAAGTCAGTTAAGAACAAATTCTTATTTACAATGACGGCCTACCCCGGTCAAACCCGAACGATGCTGGGCCAATTGTGCGCCGCCCTATGGGACTCCCAATCACGGCCGGATGTGATACAGCCTGGAATTGAACCGGGGACCGTAGTGACGCCTCTTGCACTGAGATGCAGTGCCTTAGACCGCGACGTCACTCAGGGGCCCTAAGATACAGCCCTTAGACATGTTATATTGGCCACATATCACAAACTCCCCAGGTGCCTTATTGCTATAATAAACTGGTTACCTACTTAATTAGAGCAGTACAAATAAATATTTTGTCATACCCATGATATATGGTCTAATATACCACGGCTTACAGCCAATCAGCATTCAGGGCTCGAACCACCCAGTTTATAAAAAACAATGCACATCCTGAACCAATGTAAATCTCAATATATTATATTTTATTATCATTGATGAGCAATTAAATTCTTCAAATCTCCCCCTCCTCTCTCTCTCTTTCTCTCTCTGTCTCTCTCTTTCTCTCTGTCTCTCGGTCTCTCTTTCTCTGTCTCTCTCTCTCTCTCTTTCTCTCTGTCTGTCTCTCTGTCTCTCTGTCTCTCTGTCTCTCTGTCTGTCTCTCGGTCTCTCTTTCTCTGTCTCTCTGTCTCTCTGTCTGTCTCTCGGTCTCTCTTTCTCTGTCTCTCTCTCTCTCTCTTTCTCTCTCTCTGTCTCTCTTTCTCGCTCTCTCTTTCTCTCTCTCTGTCTCTCTGTCTCTCTCTGTCCGTCCAGGTACTATTATGTGTGGTCTGCTGAGCTACCCAGACATGTTGCTCTGCAGTGAGGCAGACTGGGACGTGTCTGGCCTGGCCAAGGCGAACAGGATCTGTGGGGCTGGAGTCACCTACAATAAACTGCAGAAACAGTTCATCTTTACCTTTGGAGGACAAGACTTCACCATCAGTAAGGATATCTACCTAGACTATTACCGTAACATTAAAGGACCGTTTCCCAGACACAGATTCAACCTATTCCTGGACTTAAAAGCTCAATTAAAAAGGATCTCCTTTGGAAATATTTTGGGGTCAAAGACTAGGCTGAAGCTGTGTCCAGGAAACCTGCCTGTACAGTATAGATGGAATAGATGATGATACTATAATCTGACTACAGTATGTGGTTATGAAGTGTTACTCTACTCTGTAACTAAGTGGTTATGAAGTGTTACTCTGTAACTAAGTGGTTATGAAGTGTTACTCTGTAACTAAGTGGTTATGAAGTGTTACTCCGTAACTAAGTGGTTATGAAGTGTTACTCTGTAACTAAGTGGTTATGAAGTGTTACTCCGTAACTAAGTGGTTATGAAGTGTTACTCTACTCTGTAACTAAGTGGTTATGAAGTGTTACTCTACTCCGTAACTAAGTGGTTATGAAGTGTTACTCTACTCTGTAACTAAGTGGTTATGAATTGTTACTCTGTAACTAAGTGGTTATGAAGTGTTACTCTGTAACTAAGTGGTTATGAAGTGTTACTCTGTAACTAAGTGGTTATGAAGTGTTACTCTGTAACTAAGTGGTTATGAAGTGTTACTCTCTAAGTGGTTATGAAGTGTTACTCTGTAACTAAGTGGTTATGAAGTGTTACTCTCTAAGTGGTTATGAAGTGTTACTCTCTAAGTGGTTATGAAGTGTTACTCTGTAACTAAGTGGTTAAAAATCAAATCAAATCAAATTTTATTTGTCACATACACATGGTTAGCAGATGTTAATGCGAGTGTAGCGAAATGCTTGTGCTTCTGGTTCCGACAATGCAGTAATAACCAACAAGTAATCTAACTAACAATTCCAAAACTACTGTCTTATACACACAAGTGTAAGGGGATAAAGAATATGTACATAAGGATATATGAATGAGTGATGGTACAGAGCAGCATAGGCAAGATACAGTAGATGGTATCGAGTACAGTATATACATATGAGATGAGTATGTAAACAAAGTGGCATTGTTAAAGTGGCTAGTGATACATGTATTACATAAGGATGCAGTAGATGATATAGAGTACAGTATATACGTATACATATGAGATTAATAATGTAGGGTATGTAAACATTATATTAGGTAGCATTGTTTAAAGTGGCTAGTGATATATTTTACATCATTTCCCATCAATTCCCATTATTAAAGTGGCTGGAGTTGAGTCAGTGTCAGTGTGTTGGCAGCAGCCACTCAATGTTAGTGGTGGCTGTTTAACAGTCTGATGGCCTTGAGATAGAAGCTGTTTTTCAGTCTCTCGGTCCCAGCTTTGATGCACCTGTACTGACCTCGCCTTCTGGATGATAGCGGGGTGAACAGGCAGTGGCTCGGGTGGTTGTTGTCCTTGATGATCTTTATGGCCTTCCTGTAACATCGGGTGGTGTAGGTGTCCTGGAGGGCTGGTAGTTTGCCCCCGGTGATGCGTTGTGCAGACCTCACTACCCTCTGGAGAGCCTTACGGTTGTGGGCGGATGGTTGTGGGCGGAGGGTGGAGGTGATATGGTCCTTGACTAGTCTCTCAAAGCACTTCATGATGACGGAAGTGAGTGCTACGGGGCGGTAGTCGTTTAGCTCAGTTACCTTAGCTTTCTTGGGAACAGGAACAATGGTGGCCCTCTTGAAGCATGTGGGAACAGCAGACTGGGATAGGGATTGATTGAATATGTCCGTAAACACACCAGCCAGCTGGTCTGCGCATGCTCTGAGGGCGCGGCTGGGGATGCCGTCTGGGCCTGCAGCCTTGCGAGGGTTAACACGTTTAAATGTTTTACTCACCTCGGCTGCAGTGAAGGAGAGTCCGCATGTTTTCGTTGCGGGCCGTGTCAGTGGCACTGTATTGTCCTCAAAGCGGGCAAAAAAGTTATTTAGTCTGCCTGGGAGCAAGACATCCTGGTCCGTGACGGGGCTGGTTTTCTTTTTGTAATCCGTGATTGACTGTAGACCCTGCCACATACCTCTTGTGTCTGAGCCGTTGAATTGAAATTCTACTTTGTCTCTGTACTGACAAAGTAGTGTTACTCTGTAACTAAGTGGTTATGAAGTGTTACTCTGTAAATAAGTGGTTATGAAGTGTTACTCTGTAACTAAGTGGTTATGAAGTGTTACTCTGTATCTAAGTGGTTATGAAGTGTTACTCCGTAACTAAGTGGTTATGAAGTGTTACTCTGTATCTAAGTGGTTATGAAGTGTTACTCCGTAACTAAGTGGTTATGAAGTGTTACTCTACTCTGTTACTAAGTGGTTATGAAGTGTTACTCTGTAACTAAGTGGTTATGAAGTGTTACTCTGTAACTAAGTGGTTATGAAGTGTTACTCTGTAAGTAAGTGGTTATGAAGTGTTACTCTGTAACTAAGGGTTTATGAAGTGATGTAATGGTCAGAATGTTTCTCTCACAGCTGATACAGCTTTGCCAACATCAAGCAAGAACAAAACTGACTACCAGGCCACTATTATTGGGTTCCAAGGCATTTACCTCTGGAAAGGTATTGTACATTTAATTCCTTATGCAGATTTATAAAACAATGTACTTCTGAATAAACATTACTGGGTTGTCTTGACTTATCTTTCTCACATGCTAAAATGATCCATGTTTTAGAGTCTGACATGACCACTCGTCCCAAGACCTCCCCAGCCTGTAGCAGTGTCCTCCCACAACAAGCCCCCCGAGTCGTTCTGTCGGGTTAGTTTAGCCTTCTTAATTATCCTATTACTAGGAGCCAAAACCTAAACCAACTGTTTGTTACGCTGTACCTCATCCTGTCCCGTCCCGTAGATGCAGTGAAGGAGACGTTTGTGGCCCTGGACAGCAGTGCTGTTGTTGTGGACTCTGAACGGGACATCCCCAGCCTGCACTACTGGATCTTTAAACATCAGATCTCTGCACAGGAGGCTCAGCTGTGGTGTCTGAAACGTAGGATATATCAGCTTCATGGCTTGCCTTTTGCAAAAGCAATTCACCTTGAATCTCATACACTGAATATTTTAGTTGTTTCTCACTGCTATCACATGGCCTTCATCTTTAGCACTCGTATAATGTGTGTTACAGGTGTCCTCTGTGTGTTTCAGGTGTCCTCTGTGTGTTTTATGTGTTCTCTGTGTGTTTCAGGTGTTCTCTGTGTGTTTCAGGTGTTCTCTGTGTGTTTCAGGTGTTCTCTGTGTGTTTTGTGTGTTTCAGGTGTTCTCTGTGTGTTTCATGTGTTTCAGGTGTTCTCTGTGTGTTTCAGGTATTCTCTGTGTGTTTCAGGTATTCTCTGTGTGTTTCAGGTGTTCTCTGTGTGTTTCACGTGTCCTCTGTGTGTTTCAGGTGTTCTCTGTGTGTTTCAGGTGTCCTCTGTATGTTTCAGGTGTTCTCTGTGTGTTTCATGTGTTTCAGGTGTTCTCTGTGTGTTTCAGGTATTCTCTGTGTGTTTCAGGTATTCTCTGTGTGTTTCAGGTGTTCTCTGTGTGTTTCACGTGTCCTCTGTGTGTTTCAGGTGTTCTCTGTGTGTTTCATGTGTCCTCTGTGTGTTTTAGGTGTGTTTCAGGTGTTCTCTGTGTGTTTCAGGCTGTGAGGAGGAGGAGCTGTGCCACTTGGCTGACGTGAGAGATGAGAGCTCAGTGTACTTTACCTGCGCCCTGTACCCAGACACCCAGGTGTGTGGGGCCTACGACAAACCCCTGAGACAGGCCTGCAGCCCTGTGCTCCCCCAGCAACCCCACACCGCTCATACCAAGAAGGGTGAGTCCACAGAGTCCTATTAAAGTTCTATATATAATTCTACGGTAGAGGTATTTATACTGGAGGTTACCCTGAAAGCAAATGAATGGTTAGTTTAAGAGCCTTCTATTTAAAACATTTAGACAAATTACGCTCCGGACTTGATATACTACACAAGTTATTATCAATCCAAACTGTTAACAATCATCTGAACATGAAGCCCAGCCATCACTAGTGTTGTCTTCCCTTCCTCCCTCTACTTCATAATGACTGGCCCAGCCATCACTAGTGTTGTCTTCCCTTCCTCCCTCTACTTCATAATGACTGGCCCAGCCATCACTAGTGTTGTCTTCCCTTCCTCCCTCTACTTCATAATGACTGGCCCAGCCATCACTAGTGTTGTCTTCCCTTCCTCCCTCTACTTCATAATGACTGGCCCAGCCATCACTAGTGTTGTCTTCCCTTCCTCCCTCTACTTCATAATGACTGGCCCAGCCATCACTAGTGTTGTCTTCCCTTCCTCCCTCTACTTCATAATGACTGGCTCAGCCATCACTAGTGTTGTCTTCCCTTCCTCCCTCTACTTCATAATGACTGGCCCAGCCATCACTAGTGTTGTCTTCCCTTCCTCCCTCTACTTCATAATGACTGGCCCAGCCATCACTAGTGTTGTCTTCCCTTCCTCCCTCTACTTCATAATGACTGGCCCAGCCATCACTAGTGTTGTCTTCCCCTCCTCCCTCTACTTCATAATGACTGGCCCAGCCATCACTAGTGTTGTCTTCCCTTCCTCCCTCTACTTCATAATGACTGGCCCAGCCAACACTAGTGTTGTCTTCCCTTCCTCCCTCTACTTCATAATGACTGGCCCAGCCATCACTAGTGTTGTCTTCCCTTCCTCCCTCTACCTCATAATGACTGATGAAGTTGGGAATCCCAGCAGCCTCGCTGTTTGTGATTCTAGGCTTGTTTTGGTCTTGTTCCTAGCAACAGGTCAACAAGTCTGTATATCAGAAGTTAGGACGACTGCCACTGCTTGGCTCTGGCCGACTCCCAAAATGGCACCCTATCCCCAAAATAGAGCACGACTTTTGACCAGGGCTCATTTAAAGTACTGCATTATGTAGGGAATAGGGTGCCATTTGGAACACAGACACTTGAGCAGCTCTGCGGGTTGAGAAAGGAGACCTGTGAGTAATGTCGGTAGCGTGATCCTGCTCTTGCTCAAATGACAGCAGGCTGCCTTTTCCAAGGTTACACAAACCCAGGCTGTCCATTTTATTCGCAGTTGAAAACAACCGCTCTTCTCTGTTGTGATACTGTCTCTTGCTTTTATCTCTCAGCTTGTGTGAATTGGCAAAAGAGGTTTAAAAAAAACAAAAGACAGTTTTGAAGGTTTCCTGTCTGTGTTTATATGCGTAGTGCATACCACTGACAGAGTACCACTGACAGAGTACCACTGACAGAGTACCACTGACAGAGTACCACTGACAGAGTACCACTGACAGAGTACCACTGACAGAGTACCACTGACAGAGTACCACTGACAGAGCACCACTGACAGAGTACCACTGACAGAGCACCACTGACAGAGTACCACTGACAGAGTACCACTGACAGAGTACCACTGACAGAGTACCACTGACAGAGTACCACTGACAGAGTACCACTGACAGAGCACCACTGACTTCTTCAGAATTCTCTGTGTTTTTTAATATGTTGTGCCGTGAGTGACTTAGTCGTCTGTGTCACATGCTGTGATTCAAATGGAACCCTATTCCCTATGTAGTGCACTACTTTTGACCAGAGTCCTACGGGGACCCTATTCCCTATGTAGTGCACTACTTTTGACCAGAGTCCTACGGGGACCCTATTCCCTATGTAGTGCACTACTTTTTACCAGAGTCCTACGGGGACCCTATTCCCTATGTAGTGCACTACTTTTGACCAGAGTCCTATGGGGACCCTATTCCCTATGTAGTGCACTACTTTTTACCAGAGTCCTATGGGGACCCTATTCCCTATGTAGTGCACTACTTTTGACCAGAGTCCTACGGGGACCCTATTCCCTATGTAGTGCACTACTTTTGACCAGAGTCCTATGACCATTAGTGGACACATCCAGTGGTTCTACTGGTGGTCACAGCTAACCTGAGTGTCCTGTTAAATTCAATGCAGCTCTCTGAAGAGCATCTGCTTTTTCCCTCCCTCCCTCCCTCCCTCCCTCCCTCCCTCCCTCCCTCCCTCCCTCCCTCCCTCCCTCCCTCCCTCCCTCCCTCCCTCCCTCCCTCCCTCCCTCCCTCCCTCCCTCCCTCCCCCTCCCTTTCCCTCCCCCTCTCTCCCTTTCCCTCCCCCTCTCTCCCTCCCCCTCCCCCTCTCTCCCTTTCCCTCCCCCTCTCTCCCTTTTCCTCCCCCTCTCTCCCTTTCCCTCCCCCTCTCTACCTTTCCCTCCCCCTCTATCCCTCTCTACCTTTCCCTCCCCCTCTATCCCTCTCTACCTTTCCCTCCCCCTCTCCCTCTCTACCTTTCCCTCCCCCTCTCTCCCTCTACCTTTCCCTCCCCCTCTCTCCCTCTACCTTTCCATCCCCCTCTTTCCCTCTACCTTTCCCTCCCCCTCTTTCCCTCCCCCTCTCTCCCTCTCTACCTTTCCCTCCCCCTCTCTCCCTCTCTACCGTTCCCTCCCCCTCTCTTCCTCTCCACCTTTCCCTCTCCCTCTCTCCCTTTCCCTCCCCTTCTCTCTCTGCTGTCAGACTATTCATTTGCCTGTAACCCAGAGCTCTTGTTATTATTATCGTGCTCTTCACAGCAGCAGTGAAACAGAATGAGCCTCGTTGTGGATGAATTCAAACCATATGATTTTCAGCTGGGTGTCTTGTCCTTCTGAATGGTGGTCTGTGTGCTTCTGTTGCATTGAAAACAGCTAGCTAGCTCAGTAGTACCTTTACCTTTAAAGAACGTGTTTAATATGCTTGCTGAGGTGTACGGCAGGTGGAGGTTCCCTCATTAACATGACTCTGTGGAACCAGTGACTGTCTGGGACGTCGTTATAAAGAACCCTTTGATATCTGCAGGGGAACATACCCACTGTAGCTCACTGGAGGAGGAGCATTATTACACACACACACACACACACACACACACACACCACACCACACCACACCACACCATACACACCACACCACACCACACCACACCATACACACACACCACACCACACCACACCATACACACCACACCACACCACACCACACCACACCACACCACACCATACACACCACACCACACCACACCACACCACACCACACCACACCATACACACACACCACACCACACACACCACACCACACCATACACACCACACACACCACACCACACCACACCACACCACACCACACCATACACACCACACCACACCACACCACACCACACCACACCACACCACACCACACCACACACACCACACCACACCACACCACACCATACACACACACCACACCACACCACACATATACACCACACCACCACAACACAACACACACACCACAACACACACACACACACACACACACACACACCACACCACACACACACACACACACACACACCACACCACACCACACCACACCACACCACACCACACCACACCAACACAACACACACACCACACATACACACCACACACACACACACACACACACCACACCACCCACACACACACACACCACACCACACCACACCACACCACACACACACACTCACACTCCCCTCACGGCCCAAAACAATTGTTCCATTGTTAACTCCAGCAGCAGATGTACCACCAGCTGATGGACTAAAAGACCAATCACGTATCTTTCCAAAGTCTTTCTGGGAACTGAGTGTAGATGAACAGGCTGTGTTTGCCATGACTCAGAAACTTCTTCATCCAATGTATATGATTGGGGATAGACGTTTACATACATGTGTCTCGTCTCTCATCCATCAGTACATTAAGATGTACAGACAGATTCTGTTAGGACAGCTGCATGTCATCTCTACTGCTCTTAAAGATCTCTGAACACAGACAGTTGTAATATACACACTACAGGTGGTTGCTGAGGGGACAATGGCTCATAATAACGTCCAGAACAGAGCGAATGGAATGGTGTCAAACACCTGGAAACCATGGAAACCATGTGTTGGATGTATTTGATACCATTCCACACTCCAGTCATTACCACGAGCACCGTCCTCCCCAATTAAGGTGCCACCAACCTCCTGCGATACACGTGTATGTGTGTGAGTCTGTAAGCTTCAACAGGGGCTATCCCATCTCCTCTTTACTACTGACCTCTGTCTGCACATGCTTTATGACTTCTCTACATGTCTGTCTGCTATAGAGCTTCTCTACATGTCTGTCTGTCATAGAGCTTCTCTACAGGTCTGTCTGTCTGTCATAGAGCTTCTCTACAGGTATGTCTGTCTGTCTGTCTGTCTGTCTGTCTGTCTGTCTGTCTGTCTGTTATAGAGCTTCTCTACAGGTCTGTCTGTCTGTCATAGAGCTTCTCCACAGGTCTGTCTGTATCATAGAGCTTCTCCACAGGTCTGTCTGTCTGTATCATAGAGCTTCTCCACAGGTCTGTCTGTCTGTATCATAGAGCTTCTCTACAGGTCTGTCTGTCTGTCTGTCTGTCTGTCTGTTAGTTATAGAGCTTCTCTACAAGTCTGTCTGTCTGCCATAGAGCTTCTCCACAGGTCTGTCTGTATCATAGAGCTTCTCCACAGGTATGTCTGTATCATAGATCTTCTCCACAGGTCTGTCTGTATCATAGAGCTTCTCTATAGGTCTGTCTGTCTGTCATAGAGCTTCTCTACAGGCCTGTCTATCATTATAGAGCTTCTCTACAGGTCTGTCTGTATCATCATAGAGCTTCTCAACAGGTCTGTCTGTCTGTATCCTCATAGAGCTTCTCTACAGGTCTATCATTATAGAGCTTCTCTACAGGTCTGTCTGTCATTATAGGGCTTCTCTACAGGTCTGTCTATCATTATAGAGCGGGGGGGCTGCCTTAATCGACATTCACATCTTCGGGGAACAGTGGGTTAACTGCCTTGTTCAGGGGCAGAACGACAGATTTTTTACCTTGTCAGCTCTGGGATTTGATCTAGCAACCTTTCGGTTACTGGCCCAACGCTCTAACCGCGAGGCTACTAGAGGTGTGTATAATGATACTGTCACTTCTCTCTCACTCTGAGGGGAGTCTGCCGCCGGTGTACCAGAGTCATTTATAGATGCAGACCAGATGGAAAATGAAATAAAATAATCTACTTAATTTTGAGGGAAATTATTTGCTACCTGTCACATGTAGTCTCTTATCCACAGTAGTGAAGACTTTGTCTAGTCAAGATCACTTAATATTATCACAAGTACCCCCAACTCATCCCGTTTAACAGCAACCTGTTGTCTGTTGTTATGAGAGACATGTTGTACGTACAGAAAACGCCCACCAGACCAAAATGCTGGGCCTTATGGTGATGGGGTCAGTAACATATTGTCCACAACTGTGCTTCCCTCTGTATAAAACTCATTTCCAAGCAGACAGCTAGTTACGTCTCTCCTTGATTTGCTCATTAAACTCTCATTTCCTCTCATTAAAGGGTTCTGGGCTGTTGACATCTGGGGTGTTCAGACAGGAACAGGGCTCTCTCTGGGACATCCTGTACTTCAAGACCACAGCCAGATTCACTCAGACCCAGTAACCCTGGCCAGAGTACTGTACTGTAGCCCAGTCATAATGAATCATACTAGTTAGGTAAACATTGAGCTCAGTTAGACAGAGTCCAGTCAGGCAAAGAGTACGGCATTGTTCTTTCTGTTGGTGGAAAGTGATGTGCTGCAGGATGAGATCCCTGGTAGGTTCATGGTCAGTATGTTGTAGTGATGTGCTGCAGGATGAGATCCCTGGTAGGTTCATGGTCAGTATGTTGTAGTGATGAGATCCCTGGTAGGTTCATGGTCAGTATGTTGTAGTGATGTGCTGCAGGATGAGATCCCTGGTAGGTTCATGGTCAGTATGTTGTAGTGATGTGCTGCAGGATGAGATCCCTGGTAGGTTCATGGTCAGTATGTTGTAGTGAGGTGCTGCAGGATGAGATCACTGGTAGGTTCATGGTCAGTATGTTGTAGTGATGTGCTGCAGGATGAGATCACTGGTAGGTTCATGGTCAGTATGTTGTAGTGAGGTCCTGCAGGACGAGATCCCTGGTAGGTTCATGGTCAGTATTTTGTAGTGATGTGCTGCAGGATGAGATCACTGGTAGGTTCATGGTCAGTATGTTGTAGTGATGTGCTGCAGGAAGAGATCCCTGGTAGGTTCATGGTCAGTATGTTGTAGTGATGTGCTGCAGGAAGAGATCCCTGGTAGGTTCATGGTCAGTATGTTGTAGTGATGTGCTGCAGGATGAGATCCCTGGTAGGTTCATGGTCAGTATGTTGTAGTGATGTGCTGCAGGAGGAGATCACTGGTAGGTTAATGGTCAGTATGTTGTAGTGATGTGCTGCAGGATGAGATCCCTGGTAGGTTCATGGTCAGTATGTTGTAGTGAGGTCCTGCAGGATGAGATCCATGGTAGGTTCATGGTCAGTATGTTGTAGTGATGTGCTGCAGGATGAGATCCCTGGTAGGTTCATGGTCAGTATGTTGTAGTGATGTGCTGCAGGATGAGATCACTGGTAGGTTCATGGTCAGTATGTTGTAGTGATGTGCTGCAGGATGAGATCCCTGGTAGGTTCATGGTCAGTATGTTGTAGTGATGTGCTGCAGGATGAGATCCCTGGTAGGTTCATGGTCAGTATGTTGTAGTGAGGTGCTGCAGGATGAGATCCCTGGTAGGTTCATGGTCAGTATGTTGTAGTGATGTGCTGCAGGATGAGATCACTGGTAGGTTAATGGTCAGTATGTTGTAGTGAGGTGCTGCAGGATGAGATCCCTGGTAGGTTCATGGTCAGTATGTTGTAGTGATGAGATCCCTGGTAGGTTCATGATCAGTATGTTGTAGTGATGAGATCCCTGGTAGGTTCATGGTCAGTATGTTGTAGTGATGAGATCCCTGGTAGGTTCATGGTCAGTATGTTGTAGTGAGGTGCTGCAGGAGGAGATCCCTGGTAGGTTCATGGTCAGTATGTTGTAGTGAGGTGCTGCAGGATGAGATCCCTGGTAGGTTCATGGTCAGTATGTTGTAGTGATGAGATCCCTGGTAGGTTCATGGTCAGTATGTTGTAGTGATGAGATCCCTGGTAGGTTCATGGTCAGTATGTTGTAGTGAGGTGCTGCAGGATGAGATCCCTGGTAGGTTCATGGTCAGTATGTTGTAGTGATGTGCTGCAGGATGAGATCCCTGGTAGGTTCATGGTCAGTATGTTGTAGTGAGGTGCTGCAGGATGAGATCCCTGGTAGGTTCATGGTCAGTATGTTGTAGTGATGTGCTGCAGGATGAGATCACTGGTAGGTTAATGGTCAGTATGTTGTAGTGAGGTGCTGCAGGATGAGATCCCTGGTAGGTTCATGGTCAGTATGTTGTAGTGATGTGCTGCAGGATGAGAATTCTGGTCTGTTCATGGTCAGTATGTTGTAGTGATGTGCTGCAGGATGAGATCCCTGGTAGGTTCATGGTCAGTATGTTGTAGTGATGAGATCCCTGGTAGGTTCATGGTCAGTATGTTGTAGTGATGAGATCCCTGGTAGGTTCATGGTCAGTATGTTGTAGTGATGAGATCCCTGGTAGGTTCATGGTCAGTATGTTGTAGTGAGGTGCTGCAGGATGAGATCCCTGGTAGGTTCATGGTCAGTATGTTGTAGTGATGTGCTGCAGGATGAGATCCCTGGTAGGTTCATGGTCAGTATGTTGTAGTGATGTGCTGCAGGATGAGATCCCTGGTAGGTTCATGGTCAGTATGTTGTAGTGAGGTGCTGCAGGAGGAGATCCCTGGTAGGTTCATGGTCAGTATGTTGTAGTGAGGTGCTGCAGGATGAGATCCCTGGTAGGTTCATGGTCAGTATGTTGTAGTGATGAGATCCCTGGTAGGTTCATGGTCAGTATGTTGTAGTGATGAGATCCCTGGTAGGTTCATGGTCAGTATGTTGTAGTGAGGTGCTGCAGGATGAGATCCCTGGTAGGTTCATGGTCAGTATGTTGTAGTGATGTGCTGCAGGATGAGATCCCTGGTAGGTTCATGGTCAGTATGTTGTAGTGAGGTGCTGCAGGATGAGATCCCTGGTAGGTTCATGGTCAGTATGTTGTAGTGATGTGCTGCAGGAGGAGATCACTGGTAGGTTAATGGTCAGTATGTTGTAGTGAGGTGCTGCAGGATGAGATCCCTGGTAGGTTCATGGTCAGTATGTTGTAGTGATGTGCTGCAGGATGAGAATTCTGGTCTGTTCATGGTCAGTATGTTGTAGTGATGTGCTGCAGGATGAGATCCCTGGTAGGTTCATGGTCAGTATGTTGTAGTGATGAGATCCCTGGTAGGTTCATGGTCAGTATGTTGTAGTGATGAGATCCCTGGTAGGTTCATGGTCAGTATGTTGTAGTGATGAGATCCCTGGTAGGTTCATGGTCAGTATGTTGTAGTGAGGTGCTGCAGGAGGAGATCACTGGTAGGTTCATGGTCAGTATGTTGTAGTGAGGTGCTGCAGGATGAGATCCCTGGTAGGTTCATGGTCAGTATGTTGTAGTGATGAGATCCCTGGTAGGTTCATGGTCAGTATGTTGTAGTGATGAGATCCCTGGTAGGTTCATGGTCAGTATGTTGTAGTGAGGTGCTGCAGGATGAGATCCCTGGTAGGTTCATGGTCAGTATGTTGTAGTGATGTGCTGCAGGATGAGATCCCTGGTAGGTTCATGGTCAGTATGTTGTAGTGATGTGCTGCAGGATGAGATCCCTGGTAGGTTCATGGTCAGTATGTTGTAGTGAGGTGCTGCAGGATGAGATCCCTGGTAGGTTCATGGTCAGTATGTTGTAGTGATGTGCTGCAGGATGAGAATTCTGGTCTGTTCATGGTCAGTATGTTGTAGTGATGTGCTGCAGGATGAGATCCCTGGTAGGTTCATGGTCAGTATGTTGTAGTGATGAGATCCCTGGTAGGTTCATGGTCAGTATGTTGTAGTGATGAGATCCCTGGTAGGTTCATGGTCAGTATGTTGTAGTGATGAGATCCCTGGTAGGTTCATGGTCAGTATGTTGTAGTGAGGTGCTGCAGGATGAGATCCCTGGTAGGTTCATGGTCAGTATGTTGTAGTGATGTGCTGCAGGATGAGATCCCTGGTAGGTTCATGGTCAGTATGTTGTAGTGATGTGCTGCAGGATGAGATCCCTGGTAGGTTCATGGTCAGTATGTTGTAGTGAGGTGCTGCAGGATGAGATCCCTGGTAGGTTCATGGTCAGTATGTTGTAGTGATGTGCTGCAGGATGAGAATTCTGGTCTGTTCATGGTCAGTATGTTGTAGTGATGTGCTGCAGGATGAGATCCCTGGTAGGTTCATGGTCAGTATGTTGTAGTGATGAGATCCCTGGTAGGTTCATGGTCAGTATGTTGTAGTGATGAGATCCCTGGTAGGTTCATGGTCAGTATGTTGTAGTGATGAGATCCCTGGTAGGTTCATGGTCAGTATGTTGTAGTGAGGTGCTGCAGGAGGAGATCACTGGTAGGTTCATGGTCAGTATGTTGTAGTGAGGTGCTGCAGGATGAGATCCCTGGTAGGTTCATGTTCAGTATGTTGTAGTGATGAGATCCCTGGTAGGTTCATGGTCAGTATGTTGTAGTGATGAGATCCCTGGTAGGTTCATGGTCAGTATGTTGTAGTGAGGTGCTGCAGGATGAGATCCCTGGTAGGTTCATGGTCAGTATGTTGTAGTGATGTGCTGCAGGATGAGATCCCTGGTAGGTTCATGGTCAGTATGTTGTAGTGATGTGCTGCAGGAGGAGATCACTGGTAGGTTCATGGTCAGTATGTTGTAGTGATGTGCTGCAGGATGAGATCCCTGGTAGGTTCATGGTCAGTATGTTGTAGTGATGTGCTGCAGGATGAGATCCCTGGTAGGTTCATGGTCAGTATGTTGTAGTGAGGTGCTGCAGGATGAGATCCCTGGTAGGTTCATGGTCAGTATGTTGTAGTGATGTGCTGCAGGATGAGAATTCTGGTCTGTTCATGGTCAGTATGTTGTAGTGATGTGCTGCAGGATGAGATCCCTGGTAGGTTCATGGTCAGTATGTTGTAGTGATGAGATCCCTGGTAGGTTCATGGTCAGTATGTTGTAGTGATGAGATCCCTGGTAGGTTCATGGTCAGTATGTTGTAGTGATGAGATCCCTGGTAGGTTCATGGTCAGTATGTTGTAGTGAGGTGCTGCAGGAGGAGATCACTGGTAGGTTCATGGTCAGTATGTTGTAGTGAGGTGCTGCAGGATGAGATCCCTGGTAGGTTCATGGTCAGTATGTTGTAGTGATGAGATCCCTGGTAGGTTCATGGTCAGTATGTTGTAGTGATGAGATCCCTGGTAGGTTCATGGTCAGTATGTTGTAGTGAGGTGCTGCAGGATGAGATCCCTGGTAGGTTCATGGTCAGTATGTTGTAGTGATGTGCTGCAGGATGAGATCCCTGGTAGGTTCATGGTCAGTATGTTGTAGTGATGTGCTGCAGGATGAGATCCCTGGTAAGTTCATGGTCAGTATGTTGTAGTGATGTGCTGCAGGAGGAGATCACTGGTAGGTTCATGGTCAGTATGTTGTAGTGATGTGCTGCAGGATGAGATCACTGGTAGGTTAATGGTCAGTATGTTGTAGTGATGTGCTGCAGGATGAGATCCCTGGTAGGTTCATGGTCAGTATGTTGTAGTGAGGTCCTGCAGGATGAGATCCATGGTAGGTTCATGGTCAGTATGTTGTAGTGATGTGCTGCAGGATGAGATCCCTGGTAGGTTCATGGTCAGTATGTTGTAGTGATGTGCTGCAGGATGAGATCACTGGTAGGTTCATGGTCAATATGTTGTAGTGATGTGCTGCAGGATGAGATCCCTGGTAGGTTCATGGTCAGTATGTTGTAGTGATGTGCTGCAGGATGAGATCCCTGGTAGGTTCATGGTCAGTATGTTGTAGTGAGGTGCTGCAGGATGAGATCCCTGGTAGGTTCATGGTCAGTATGTTGTAGTGATGTGCTGCAGGATGAGATCACTGGTAGGTTAATGGTCAGTATGTTGTAGTGAGGTGCTGCAGGATGAGATCCCTGGTAGGTTCATGGTCAGTATGTTGTAGTGATGAGATCCCTGGTAGGTTCATGATCAGTATGTTGTAGTGATGAGATCCCTGGTAGGTTCATGGTCAGTATGTTGTAGTGATGAGATCCCTGGTAGGTTCATGGTCAGTATGTTGTAGTGAGGTGCTGCAGGAGGAGATCCCTGGTAGGTTCATGGTCAGTATGTTGTAGTGAGGTGCTGCAGGATGAGATCCCTGGTAGGTTCATGGTCAGTATGTTGTAGTGAGGTGCTGCAGGATGAGATCCCTGGTAGGTTCATGGTCAGTATGTTGTAGTGATGTGCTGCAGGATGAGAATTCTGGTCTGTTCATGGTCAGTATGTTGTAGTGATGAGATCCCTGGTAGGTTCATGGTCAGTATGTTGTAGTGAGGTGCTGCAGGAGGAGATCACTGGTAGGTTCATGGTCAGTATGTTGTAGTGAGGTGCTGCAGGATGAGATCCCTGGTAGGTTCATGTTCAGTATGTTGTAGTGATGAGATCCCTGGTAGGTTCATGGTCAGTATGTTGTAGTGATGAGATCCCTGGTAGGTTCATGGTCAGTATGTTGTAGTGAGGTGCTGCAGGATGAGATCCCTGGTAGGTTCATGGTCAGTATGTTGTAGTGATGTGCTGCAGGATGAGATCCCTGGTAGGTTCATGGTCAGTATGTTGTAGTGATGTGCTGCAGGATGAGATCCCTGGTAGGTTCATGGTCAGTATGTTGTAGTGATGTGCTGCAGGATGAGATCCCTGGTAGGTTCATGGTCAGTATGTTGTAGTGAGGTGCTGCAGGATGAGATCCCTGGTAGGTTCATGGTCAGTATGTTGTAGTGATGTGCTGCAGGATGAGAATTCTGGTCTGTTCATGGTCAGTATGTTGTAGTGATGTGCTGCAGGATGAGATCCCTGGTAGGTTCATGGTCAGTATGTTGTAGTGATGAGATCCCTGGTAGGTTCATGGTCAGTATGTTGTAGTGATGAGATCCCTGGTAGGTTCATGGTCAGTATGTTGTAGTGATGAGATCCCTGGTAGGTTCATGGTCAGTATGTTGTAGTGAGGTGCTGCAGGATGAGATCCCTGGTAGGTTCATGGTCAGTATGTTGTAGTGATGTGCTGCAGGATGAGATCCCTGGTAGGTTCATGGTCAGTATGTTGTAGTGATGTGCTGCAGGATGAGATCCCTGGTAGGTT
Source organism: Oncorhynchus mykiss (assembly GCF_057628025.1). NCBI lineage: Eukaryota > Metazoa > Chordata > Actinopteri > Salmoniformes > Salmonidae > Oncorhynchus > Oncorhynchus mykiss. The sequence continues at coordinate 10,505,050 of NC_143024.1, forward strand.
CATGGTCAGTATGTTGTAGTGAGGTGCTGCAGGAGGAGATCCCTGGTAGGTTCATGGTCAGTATGTTGTAGTGAGGTGCTGCAGGATGAGATCCCTGGTAGGTTCATGGTCAGTATGTTGTAGTGATGAGATCCCTGGTAGGTTCATGGTCAGTATGTTGTAGTGATGAGATCCCTGGTAGGTTCATGGTCAGTATGTTGTAGTGAGGTGCTGCAGGATGAGATCCCTGGTAGGTTCATGGTCAGTATGTTGTAGTGATGTGCTGCAGGATGAGATCCCTGGTAGGTTCATGGTCAGTATGTTGTAGTGAGGTGCTGCAGGATGAGATCCCTGGTAGGTTCATGGTCAGTATGTTGTAGTGATGTGCTGCAGGAGGAGATCACTGGTAGGTTAATGGTCAGTATGTTGTAGTGAGGTGCTGCAGGATGAGATCCCTGGTAGGTTCATGGTCAGTATGTTGTAGTGATGTGCTGCAGGATGAGAATTCTGGTCTGTTCATGGTCAGTATGTTGTAGTGATGTGCTGCAGGATGAGATCCCTGGTAGGTTCATGGTCAGTATGTTGTAGTGATGAGATCCCTGGTAGGTTCATGGTCAGTATGTTGTAGTGATGAGATCCCTGGTAGGTTCATGGTCAGTATGTTGTAGTGATGAGATCCCTGGTAGGTTCATGGTCAGTATGTTGTAGTGAGGTGCTGCAGGAGGAGATCACTGGTAGGTTCATGGTCAGTATGTTGTAGTGAGGTGCTGCAGGATGAGATCCCTGGTAGGTTCATGGTCAGTATGTTGTAGTGATGAGATCCCTGGTAGGTTCATGGTCAGTATGTTGTAGTGATGAGATCCCTGGTAGGTTCATGGTCAGTATGTTGTAGTGAGGTGCTGCAGGATGAGATCCCTGGTAGGTTCATGGTCAGTATGTTGTAGTGATGTGCTGCAGGATGAGATCCCTGGTAGGTTCATGGTCAGTATGTTGTAGTGATGTGCTGCAGGATGAGATCCCTGGTAGGTTCATGGTCAGTATGTTGTAGTGATGTGCTGCAGGATGAGATCCCTGGTAGGTTCATGGTCAGTATGTTGTAGTGAGGTGCTGCAGGATGAGATCCCTGGTAGGTTCATGGTCAGTATGTTGTAGTGATGTGCTGCAGGATGAGAATTCTGGTCTGTTCATGGTCAGTATGTTGTAGTGATGTGCTGCAGGATGAGATCCCTGGTAGGTTCATGGTCAGTATGTTGTAGTGATGAGATCCCTGGTAGGTTCATGGTCAGTATGTTGTAGTGATGAGATCCCTGGTAGGTTCATGGTCAGTATGTTGTAGTGATGAGATCCCTGGTAGGTTCATGGTCAGTATGTTGTAGTGAGGTGCTGCAGGAGGAGATCACTGGTAGGTTCATGGTCAGTATGTTGTAGTGAGGTGCTGCAGGATGAGATCCCTGGTAGGTTCATGGTCAGTATGTTGTAGTGATGAGATCCCTGGTAGGTTCATGGTCAGTATGTTGTAGTGATGAGATCCCTGGTAGGTTCATGGTCAGTATGTTGTAGTGAGGTGCTGCAGGATGAGATCCCTGGTAGGTTCATGGTCAGTATGTTGTAGTGATGTGCTGCAGGATGAGATCCCTGGTAGGTTCATGGTCAGTATGTTGTAGTGATGTGCTGCAGGATGAGATCCCTGGTAGGTTCATGGTCAGTATGTTGTAGTGAGGTGCTGCAGGATGAGATCCCTGGTAGGTTCATGGTCAGTATGTTGTAGTGATGTGCTGCAGGATGAGAATTCTGGTCTGTTCATGGTCAGTATGTTGTAGTGATGTGCTGCAGGATGAGATCCCTGGTAGGTTCATGGTCAGTATGTTGTAGTGATGAGATCCCTGGTAGGTTCATGGTCAGTATGTTGTAGTGATGAGATCCCTGGTAGGTTCATGGTCAGTATGTTGTAGTGATGAGATCCCTGGTAGGTTCATGGTCAGTATGTTGTAGTGAGGTGCTGCAGGAGGAGATCACTGGTAGGTTCATGGTCAGTATGTTGTAGTGAGGTGCTGCAGGATGAGATCCCTGGTAGGTTCATGGTCAGTATGTTGTAGTGATGAGATCCCTGGTAGGTTCATGGTCAGTATGTTGTAGTGATGAGATCCCTGGTAGGTTCATGGTCAGTATGTTGTAGTGAGGTGCTGCAGGATGAGATCCCTGGTAGGTTCATGGTCAGTATGTTGTAGTGATGTGCTGCAGGATGAGATCACTGGTAGGTTCATGGTCAGTATGTTGTAGTGATGTGCTGCAGGATGAGAATTCTGGTCTGTTCATGGTCAGTATGTTGTAGTGAGGTGCTGTAGATCTTCTTCAACTTATCCCACTACCATATTATTTATCAGAATAATACATTAGCCTCTAAAACGTCATCAACTTATCTCCATTAAAACAGCTGAAGGAAGCACACACAGTTTTTCTACAGAAAATAACAACCTTTTCTATTATTTCAGGAGCTCATTTGTGTTGTTCTGTCTGTTGTGTTTTAACAGTTGATCTGACTGGAAGTGTGGAGAGTTTTTACAGCCGTGTTCCCTTTAAGAAGATGGTGTCTTATTCCGTCCGTAGCCGTGGCAACCTGAGTGCCAAGCCTATCACTGAGGGGTAAGAGGCCTTAGGGCCGTGTCAACCTGAGTGACAAGCCTATCACTGAGGTGTAAGAGGCCTTAGGGCGGTGTCAACCTGAGTGCCAAGCCTATCACTGAGGGGTAAGAGACTTTAGGGCGGTGTCAACCTGAGTGCCAAGCCTATCACTGAGGGGTAAGAGGCCTTAGGGCGGTGTCAACCTGAGTGCCAAGCCTATCACTGAGGGGTAAGAGACTTTAGGGCGGTGTCAACCTGAGTGACAAGCCTATCACTGAGGGGTAAGAGGCCTTAGGGCGGTGTCAACCTGAGTGTCAAGCCTATCACTGAGGGGTAAGAGACTTTAGGGCGGTGTCAACCTGAGTGACAAGCCTATCACTGAGGGGTAAGAGGCCTTAGGGCGGTGTCAACCTGAGTGACAAGCCTATCACTGAGGGGTAAGAGACTTTAGGGCGGTGTCAACCTGAGTGCCAAGCCTATCACTGAGGGGTAAGAGGCCTTAGGGCGGTGTCAACCTGAGTGCCAAGCCTATCACTGAGGGGTAAGAGACTTTAGGGCGGTGTCAACCTGAGTGACAAGCCTATCACTGAGGGGTAAGAGGCCTTAGGGCGGTGTCAACCTGAGTGTCAAGCCTATCACTGAGGGGTAAGAGACTTTAGGGCGGTGTCAACCTGAGTGACAAGCCTATCACTGAGGGGTAAGAGGCCTTAGGGCGGTGTCAACCTGAGTGACAAGCCTATCACTGAGGGGTAAGAGACTTTAGGGCGGTGTCAACCTGAGTGCCAAGCCTATCACTGAGGGGTAAGAGGCCTTAGGGCGGTGTCAACCTGAGTGTCAAGCCTATCACTGAGGGGTAAGAGGCCTTAGGGCGGTGTCAACCTGAGTGCCAAGCCTATCACTGAGGGGTAAGAGACTTTAGGGCGGTGTCAACCTGAGTGACAAGCCTATCACTGAGGGGTAAGAGGCCTTAGGGCGGTGTCAACCTGAGTGTCAAGCCTATCACTGAGGGGTAAGAGACTTTAGGGCGGTGTCAACCTGAGTGACAAGCCTATCACTGAGGGGTAAGAGGCCTTAGGGCGGTGTCAACCTGAGTGACAAGCCTATCACTGAGGGGTAAGAGACTTTAGGGCGGTGTCAACCTGAGTGCCAAGCCTATCACTGAGGGGTAAGAGGCCTTAGGGCGGTGTCAACCTGAGTGCCAAGCCTATCACTGAGGGGTAAGAGACTTTAGGGCGGTGTCAACCTGAGTGACAAGCCTATCACTGAGGGGTAAGAGGCCTTAGGGCGGAGTCAACCTGAGTGTCAAGCCTATCACTGAGGGGTAAGAGACTTTAGGGCGGTGTCAACCTGAGTGACAAGCCTATCACTGAGGGGTAAGAGGCCTTAGGGCGGTGTCAACCTGAGTGACAAGCCTATCACTGAGGGGTAAGAGACTTTAGGGCGGTGTCAACCTGAGTGCCAAGCCTATCACTGAGGGGTAAGAGGCCTTAGGGCGGTGTCAACCTGAGTGTCAAGCCTATCACTGAGGGGTAAGAGGCCTTAGGGCGGTGTCAACCTGAGTGTCAAGCCTATCACTGAGGGGTAAGAGGCCTTAGGGCGGTGTCAACCTGAGTGCCAAGCCTATCACTGAGGGGTAAGAGGCCTTAGGGCGGTGTCAACCTGAGTGTCAAGCCTATCACTGAGGGGTAAGAGGCCTTAGGGCGGTGTCAACCTGAGTGCCAAGCCTATCACTGAGGGGTAAGAGGCCTTAGGGCGGTGTCAACCTGAGTGCCAAGCCTATCACTGAGGGGTAAGAGGCCTTAGGGCGGTGTTACCTGTGTCCCACTGGTTCTGGGGTGAGAGACCTTATGGCAGTGTTACCTGGGTCCCACTGGTTCTGGGGCTGAGAGACCTTAGGGTGGTGTTACCTGGGTCCCACTGGTTCTGGGGCTGAGAGACTTCAGGGCAGTGGTACCTGGGTCCCACTGGTTCTGGGGCTGAGAGACTTCAGGGCAGTGTTACCTGGGTCCCACTGGTTCTGGGGCTGAGAGACCTTAGGGCAGTGTTACCTGGGTCCCACTGGTTCTGGGGGTGAGAGACCTTAGGGCAGTGTTACCTGGGTCCCACTGGTTCTGGGGCTGAGAGACCTTAGGGCAGTGTTACCTGGGTCCCACTGGTTCTGGGGCTGAGAGACCTTAGGGCAGTGTTACCTGGGTCCCACTGGTTCTGGGGCTGAGAGACTTCAGGGCAGTGTTACCTGGGTCCCACTGGTTCTGGGGCTGAGAGACCTTAGGGCGGTGTTACCTGGGTCCCACTGGTTCTGGGGCTGAGAGACCTTAGGGCAGTGTTACCTGGGTCCCACTGGTTCTGGGGGTGAGAGACCTTAGGGCAGTGTTACCTGGGTCCCACTGGTTCTGGGGCTGAGAGACCTTAGGGCAGTGTTACCTAGGTCCCACTGGTTCTGGGGCTGAGAGACCTTAGGGCAGTGTTACCTGGGTCCCACTGGTTCTGGGGCTGAGAGGCCTTAGGGCAGTGGTACCTGGGTCCCACTGGTTCTGGGGCTGAGAGACCTTAGGGCGGTGTTACCTGGGTCCCACTGGTTCTGGGGCTGAGAGACCTTAGGGCAGTGTTACCTGGGTCCCACTGGTTCTGGGGCTGAGAGACCTTAGGGCAGTGTTACCTGGGTCCCACTGGTTCTGGGGCTGAGAGACCTTAGGGCAGTGTTACCTGGGTCCCACTGGTTCTGGGGCTGAGAGACCTTAGGGCAGTGTTACCTAGGTCCTACTGGTTCTGGGGCTGAGAGACCTTAGGGCAGTGTTACCTGGGTCCCACTGGTTCTGGGGCTGAGAGGCCTTAGGGCAGTGGTACCTGGGTCCCACTGGTTCTGGGGCTGAGAGACCTTAGGGCAGTGTTACCTGGGTCCCACTGGTTCTGGGGCTGAGAGGCCTTAGGGCGGTGTTACCTGGGTCCCACTGGTTCTGGGGCTGAGAGACCTTAGGGCAGTGTTACCTGGGTCCCACTGGTTCTGGGGCTGAGAGACCTTAGGGCAGTGTTACCTAGGTCCCACTGGTTCTGGGGCTGAGAGGCCTTAGGGCGGTGTTACCTGGGTCCCACTGGTTCTGGGGCTGAGAGACCTTAGGGCAGTGGTACCTAGGTCCCACTGGTTCTGGGGCTGAGAGACCTTAGGGCAGTGGTACCTGGGTCCCACTGGTTCTGGGGCTGAGAGATCTTAGGGCAGTGGTACCTGGGTCCCACTGGTTCTGGGGCTGAGAGACCTTAGGGCAGTGTTACCTGGGTCCCACTGGTTCTGGGGCTGAGAGGCCTTAGGGCAGTGTTACCTGGGTCCCACTGGTTCTGGGGCTGAGAGACCTTAGGGCAGTGGTACCTGGGTCCCACTGGTTCTGTTATATTTCACTACTTCAAGCAATAACAAACATGTTCTTTAGGATAATGACAAAGTCTTTAGGAAAAGTGTTAGACAATTCCTGTTTAGTTTCCCCAAAGAAAAGGTGTGTGCCTGCTTTGTGTTTGCACCAGGTTCCGTGAGTGTGAACGGAGATGTGATGAAGACCCGTGTTGCCGTGGAATCGGATACGTCAGGGACACACAGTCACCTGGTCAGTTGTTATTTCAGTCAACATATTAACTGACATGTTTTTTTACAGTGCTGACAATTCCTCCGACATTCACAGTTCAAGGGGCAAGAGAGAAGAGGGAAACAATCTTAATATAGCTCCAAAGTCCAAAGGAGACACAAATATTTCCTCTAAAGTGTGTGTGTCTTTGTGTGTGTGTCTTTGTGTGTGTCTTTGTGTGTGTGTGTGTGTGTGTGTCTTTGTGTGTGTGTGTGTGTGTGTGTGTGTGTGTGTGTGTGTGTGTGTGTGTGTGTGAGTGCTGTCTCCATCCAGGATCAGACGTTCTCTGCCTGACTCTGAACAGCTTTGGTATCCAGACGTGTGGTGAAGGAGAACGGACAACCTGGAGAGTCCAGGACTGCACCCCCTCCAGAGTAGAAACCGGAGTGTATCCGCTTGGCTGGTACGAGAAACCAGGTGTGTGTAAACGTCTGAGGATAAGTAGGTACAGGGTGACTCCCAAATGTCGCACCCTATTCCCTATGGTCTCCTGGTCAAAAGTAGTGCACTACATAGGGAATAGGGTGGTGTTTGAAAGTCTACAGCGTTTAGGGTAGCTTACTCAGCGAGGAGGCATGAAACACATCTTGTTGGACCATCTGGCCAACATCTTGAGTTGTCTCTTACCTTTTAACTTTGATGTGTTGATGTTACTTTCTCTTCTGGAGAATAGTGACAGCGGCGTTGCCCTGGTTACAGTCCGTGTGTCCCAAATGGCACCTTCTCTTTTATATAGTGCACTACATTTGACCAGAGCCCATTGGCGGAATAGTGTGCTATTTGGGACACAGCTGCACACTGATTTAAACAGAAACATGTGTTATTATGCCTCAGCTGTTCATCTCATTTTGTGGGTTATATTTTGTCACCTGGTAAGGATTGCAGAGACTACAAATTGTTCTTACTTTTTTTTTTGAGAAATTCTCAGACTCGCTGGTAATTTTTCTATTTTTAAGAGTCCCACAGCTCACACATTTGTTTCTGTTTCAAGTGGCTCCCTATCTATGTTGTGCACTAGGGTGCTATTCGGGACACAGCGGTAATACATATTTTCTCCAGTTGGTGTTTCTGAGCCACGTGATCTAGGGTGCTATTCGGGACACAGCGGTAATACATATTTTCTCCAGTTGGTGTTGCTGAGCCACGTGATCTAGGGTGCTATTCGGGACACAGCGGTAATACATATTTTCTCCAGTTGGTGTTGCTGAGCCACGTGATCTAGCAGACACATTTATTTAACCAAGTAGTTGTCTGATCGTTGAGGAGTTTATTACGTACTGACTCAGACGTTTCCATTGTTCTCCACAGTGAACCAGTGGACTAAATCACCACGGTTGTGCCCCAGTTTCCAACTACGTGTTCCTTCAAAGAACGGTGAGAGTGCAGTTAATATTTCACCTCAGGAGTTAGAATGTACAATAACATCACACTGTTAGTTTGATACGTCAGCTACAATACACAGACTGACTGTGTGTTTATTCCTACTGTCATCCTCCTGTAAACGGTTGAATGGAAACACGTCATCCTTTCTGTCTCTGGATGAGGCCCCCCAGGTCCTTCTGAATGTGTTTTATTTATTTAACCTTTATTAAACAAGGCAAGTCAGTTCAGAACAAATTATTATTTACAATGACGGGCCAATTGTACGCCGCCCTATGGGACTACCGATCACGGCCGGTTGTAATACAGCCCGGGATAGAACCAGGGTCTGTAGTGACGCCTCTAGCACTGAGATGCAGTGCCTTAGACCACTGCACCACTCGGGAGCCTATTCCTTATATAGTGCTCCACTTTTGACCCGGGCCCATAGGGCTCTGTTAAAAAATAGTGCATTATGGGGAATGGGGTGCTGTTTGGGCGACAACCCATTTCACATTTGTGTGTGTTCAAAGGGACCCCCCCCCTTCCCCCTCCCCCTCACATCAAAGAGACAAACTAACATGGTCATTTTACGAGCTTTCATTGTGCTGACGTGCTGAAATCTTTACAAGCCGCAGTGTTTCCCACTTAGCCTTTAATTAGACTCACTTCCTCCATACCCTCCAGTAGCTAGAAACCTGTCCATTCGACAGAGGAGATACTGTCTCCATACCCTCCAGTAGCTAGAAACCTGTCCATTAGACAGAGGAGATACTGTCTCCATACCCTCCAGTAGCTAGAAACCTGTCCATTAGACAGAGGAGATACTGTCTCCATACCCTCCAGTAGCTAGAAACCTGTCCATTAGACAGAGGAGATACTGTCTCCATACCCTCCAGTAGCTAGAAACCTGTCCATTAGACAGAGGAGATACTGTCTCCATACCCTCCAGTAGCTAGAAACCTGTCCATTAGACAGAGGAGATACTGTCTCCATACCCTCCAGTAGCTAGAAATCTGTCCATTAGACAGAGGAGATACTGTCTCCACACCCTCCAGTAGCTAGAAACCTGTCCATTAGACAGAGGAGATACTGTCTCCATACCCTCCAGTAGCTAGAAACCTGTCCATTAGACAGGGGAGATACTGTCTCCAACGGCTCCAGTAGCTAGAAACCTGTCCATTAGACAGAGGAGATACTGTCTCCATACCCTCCAGTAGCTAGAAACCTGTCCATTAGACAGGGGAGATACTGTCTCCAACGGCTCCAGTAGCTAGAAATCTGTCCATTAGACAGAGGAGATACTGTCTCCATACCCTCCAGTAGCTAGAAACCTGTCCATTAGACAGGGGAGATACTGTCTCCAACGGCTCCAGTAGCTAGAAACCTGTCCATTAGACAGAGGAGAGTACAGGCTTTCAGCTGCTCTCATTACTATCTAGCACAGTGGATAGTGTTGGAATTGGATGCTTAAGAGATCTCTGTCCTTTTGACATTAAAATACATTTCAATGGCTGCATCCCAAATATGGAGCCTTTTACCTTGTGCAGGACACTGCTTCTGAACAGAGCCCTATGGGACAATGTGTTAGATGCAGACAGTGTGTTAGATGCAGACAGTGTGTTAGATGCAGACAGTGTGTTAGATGCAGACAGTGTGTTAGATGCAGACAGTGTGTTAGATGCAGACAGTGTGTTAGATGCAGACAATGTGTTAGATGCAGACAATGTGTTAGATGCAGACAATGTGTTAGATGCAGACAATGTGTTAGATGCAGACAATGTGTTAGATGCAGACAATGTGTCAGATGCAGACAATGTGTTAGATGCAGGCAATGTGTTAGATGCAGACAATGTGTCAGATGCAGACAATGTGTCAGATGCAGACAATGTGTTAGATGCAGACAATGTGTCAGATGCAGACAATGTGTCAGATGCAGACAATGTGTTAGATGCAGACAGTGTGTTAGATGCAGACAATGTGTTAGATGCAGACAATGTGTCAGATGCAGACAATGTGTCAGATGCAGACAAAGTGTTAGATGCAGACAGTGTGTTAGATGCAGACATTGTGTTAGATGCAGACAATGTGTTAGATGCAGACAGTGTGTTAGATGCAGACAATGTGTCAGATGCAGACAATGTGTTAGATGCAGACAATGTGTTAGATGCAGACAGTGTGTTAGATGCAGACAGTGTGTTAGATGCAGACAGTGTGTTAGATGCAGACAATGTGTCAGATGCATCCCCTGCTGATAAAGATGTGTGTCTCTCTGCCAGTGAGTTTGAGTGAGTGGAGACTCCTGGATGCGTCCTCTACTCTGGTGGATCCGTCCGTCTCCACGTTTGACATTATTCACATCAGTAAAGACATCGCTGAGGACCTGGACAGGACCAGAGACTGGTGTCTGTCTGGTGAGAAACAGTTTAATCGTGTGCCAGAGTCTAGTCTAACGGTCAACGTCCCCAACTCAGGACCACACATGTCCCCTGGCAAGAGGGGTTTAAGCCCCTCCTCGGTCTCTCCTGTCTGTGTCCCTCCTTGGTCTCTCCTGTCTGTGCCCCTCCTCGGTCTCTCCTGTCTGTGCCCCTCATCTGTGCCCCTCCTCGGTCTCTCCTGTCTGTGCCCCTCATCTGTGCCACTCCTCGGTCTCTCCTGTCTGTGCCCCTCATCTGTGCCCCTCCTCGGTCTCTCCTGTCTGTGCCCCTCATCTGTGCCCCTCCTCGGTCTCTCCTGTCTGTGTCCCTCATCTGTGCCCCTCCTCGGTCTCTCCTGTCTGTGCCCCTAATCTGTGACCCTCCTCGGTCTCTCCTGTCTGTGCCCCTCATCTGTGCCCCTCCTCGGTCTCTCCTGTCTGTGCCCCTCATCTGTGCCCCTCCTCGGTCTCTCCTGTCTGTGCCCCTCATCTGTGCCCCTCCTCGGTCTCTCCTGTCTGTGCCCCTCATCTGTGCCCCTCCTTGGTCTCTCCTGTCTGAGCCCCTCATCTGTGCCCCTCCTCTGTCTCTCCTGTCTGTGCCCCTCATCTGTGCCCCTCCTCGGTCTCTCCTGTCTGTGCCCCTCATCTGTGCCCCTCCTCGGTCTCTCCTGTCTGAATCCCAATCCTTGTATTTACCTCTCTCTACTCTCCTCCTTTTCTGTCTGTTCAACTGTGTGTGTGTGTCTCCCCTCAGCCTGTGAGGAGGCTGAGTCCTGTGTTGTGGTGTCAGTGGGGCGGACCGACTCGGCTGTCCGCTGTGTCCTCTACCCAGACACCCTGGCCTGTGGCCCCTCCACTACCACCACCGGAGGTCAGGACTGTCGGCTGGTCATCAGAGAGTCAGCTCTCCAGGTCTACCTCCACAAAGGTGGGCAACATCCCTGACCCTGGCTCACTATACATCCCTGACCCTGGCTCACTATACATCCCTGACCCTGGCTCACTATACATCCCTGACCCTGGCTCACTATACATCCCTGACCCTGGCTCACTATACATCCCTGACCCTGGCTCACTATACATCCCTGACCCTGGCTCACTATACATCCCTGCCTCACTATACATTCCTGACCCTGGGTGACTATACATTCCTGACCCTGGCTCACTATACATCCCTGACCCTGGCTCACTATACATCCCTGCCTCACTATACATTCCTGACCCTGGCTCACTATACATCCCTGACCCTGCCTCACTATACATCCCTGACCCTGCCTCACTATACATCCCTGACCCTGCCTCACTATACATCCCTGGCTCACTATACATCCCTGACCCTGGCTCACTATACATCCCTGACCCTGCCTCACTATACATCCCTGACCCTGCCTCACTATACATCCCTGACCCTGCCTCACTATACATCCCTGGCTCACTATACATCCCTGACCCTGCCTCACTATACATCCCTGACCCTGCCTCACTATACATCCCTGAACCTGGTTCACTATACATCCCTGGCTCACTATACATCCCTGACCCTGGCTCACTTTACTGCTGCTAATGTGACTAGTATTTGAAGAAACAGAGATGTTTATTGGTGGGTTAGGTCGTGTCAATCACTGCAGCCTACTTCCTGTAATGGTCATTATTATTAGAAAGCGTGATTTATCATCTGAGAGGTGCTGAAGGAGTTTTACAGCTGGTTGATTCCAGTGCAGACAGTATCTCTGTCCCAAATGGCACCCTGTTCCCTATATGGTGCATTACTTTTGACCAGGGCCCAGAGTTGTCAGTGTCAGTCCAGGCTTCCCTCTGACTGATGGTTATGTATTCTGTGGGATCCAGAACCCAAGGCGGCGTTGACGTCAGTGTTTATCCCGGCTCACGGAACGCTCCAGGGATCGTCCGTGACAACGCTGCTCGGGTCAGACAGGAAGACAGTCAGACAGTTCTTGGGAGTTCCGTACGCTCGTCCTCCTATCAGAGCCCTCCGTTTCGTACCCCCACAGCCTGCTGAATGGAGTGGCACATGGAACGCCACGGTTACCAGGTAAACAATGACTCTGTGGAGGAAGATTTTTTTTTAAAGATACGTTATAAAGGTTTTGTATAATTTCATCCAGTAGTTTGGAAAGGGTTGTTCACAAGCCAAAACGGGTCCCTGAAAATGTTATTTAATAAAAATAAAAAATCATAATATTGAACCTTTATTTAAGTAGGCAAGAACAAATTCTTATTCACAATTACTGCCTAGGAACAGTGGGTTAACTGGTCTAGGAACAGTGGGTTAACTGGTCTAGGAACAGTGGGTTAACTGGTCTAGGAACAGTGGGTTAACTGGTCTAGGAACAGTGGGTTAACTGGTCTAGGAACAGTTGGTTAACTGCCTTGTTCAGGGGCAGAACGACATACCTTGTCAGCTCAGGGATTCAATCCAGCAACCTTTCGGTTACTGGTCCGACACACTAACCACTAGGAAATGTTACATCCTGGAATTTTTTATACATACACACTACCATTAAAATGTTTGGGGCCACTTAGAAATGTTCTTGTTTTTGAAAGAAAAGCAAAAAAATTGGTCCATTGAAATAACATAACATTTATCAGAAATTGTTAATGTTGTAAATGACTATTGTAGCTGGAAACTGCAGAATTTCTATGGAATATCTACATAGGCGTACAGAGGCCCATTATCAGCAACCATCACTCCTGTGTTCCAATGGCACATTGTGTTAGCTAATCCAAGTTTATAATTTTAAAAGGCTAATTGATCATTAGAAAACCCTTTTGCAATCATGTTAGCACAGCTGAAAACTGATGTTCTGATTAAACAAGCAATAAAACGGTCCTTCTTTAGACGAACTGAGCATCTGGAGCATCAGCATTTGTGGGTTCGATTGCACGCTCGAAATGGCCAGACACAAAGACCTTTCTTCTGAAACGCATCAGTCTATTCTTGTTCTGAGAAATGAAGGCTATTCCATGCGAGAAATTGCCAAAAAACTGAAGATCTCGTATAACGCTGTGTACCGCTGCCTTCACGGAACAGTGCAAACTGGCTCTAACCAGAATAGAAAGAGGAGTGGGAGGCCCCGGTGCAAAACTGAACAAGTACATTAGAGTGTCTAGTTGAGAAACAGATGCCTCGCAATTCCTCAACTGGCAGCTTCATTAAATAGTACCCACTGAACACCAGTCTCAACGTCAACAGTGAAGAGGCGACTCCGGAATACTGCAACTTCTATGATTTGTTATGAATTTGTAAGGGCTTAAGATCCCATTCAATCTCTAAGAATGTCTGTCTGAGTGTCTGTCTGAGTGTCTGTCTGAGTGTCTGTCTGAGTGTCTGTCTGTCTGAGTGTCTGCACGCCCGCCCGCCCGCCTAGAAGGCCAGCTTGTTATTATGGAGGTTTCCATGGTAGACCCAGTTGTTAATGTGTCCTCTAACCCTGTTGTTATGGATGTTTCCATGGTAGACCCAGTTGTACCACATGCAGTGTGTTAATGTGTCCTCTAACCCTGTTGTTATGGATGTTTCCATGGTAGACCCAGTTGTTAATGTGTCCTCTAACCCTGTTGTTATGGATGTTTCCATGGTAGACCCAGTTGTTAATGTGTCCTCTAACCCTGTTGTTATGGATGTTTCCATGGTAGACCCAGTTGTTAATGTGTCCTCTAACCCTGTTGTTATGGATGTTTCCATGGTAGACCCAGTTGTTAATGTGTCCTCTAACCCTGTTGTTATAGATGTTTCCATGGTAGACCCAGTTGTTAATGTGTCCTCTAACCCTGTTGTTATAGATGTTTCCATGGTAGACCCAGTTGTTAATGTGTCCTCTAACCCTGTTGTTATAGATGTTTCCATGGTAGACCCAGTTGTTAATGTGTCCTCTAACCCTGTTGTTATATATGTTTCCATGGTAGACCCAGTTGTTAATGTGTCCTCTAACCCTGTTGTTATGGATGTTTCCATGGTAGACCCAGTTGTTAATGTGTCCTCTAACCCTGTTGTTATGGATGTTTCCATGGTAGACCCAGTTGTTAATGTGTCCTCTAACCCTGTTGTTATGGATGTTTCCATGGTAGACCCAGTTGTTAATGTGTCCTCTAACCCTGTTGTTATGGATGTTTCCATGGTAGACCCAGTTGTTAATGTGTCCTCTAACCCTGTTGTTATGGATGTTTCCATGGTAGACCCAGTTGTTAATGTGTCCTCTAACCCTGTTGTTATAGATGTTTCCATGGTAGACCCAGTTGTTAATGTGTCCTCTAACCCTGTTGTTATAGATGTTTCCATGGTAGACCCAGTTGTTAATGTGTCCTCTAACCCTGTTGTTATAGATGTTTCCATGGTAGACCCAGTTGTTAATGTGTCCTCTAACCCTGTTGTTATATATGTTTCCATGGTAGACCCAGTTGTTAATGTGTCCTCTAACCCTGTTGTTATGGATGTTTCCATGGTAGACCCAGTTGTTAATGTGTCCTCTAACCCTGTTGTTATGGATGTTTCCATGGTAGACCCAGTTGTTAATGTGTCCTCTAACCCTGTTGTTATGGATGTTTCCATGGTAGACCCAGTTGTTAATGTGTCCTCTAACCCTGTTGTTATGGATGTTTCCATGGTAGACCCAGTTGTTAATGTGTCCTCTAACCCTGTTGTTATGGATGTTTCCATGGTAGACCCAGTTGTACCACATGCAGTGTGTTACTGTGTCCTCTAACCCTGTTGTTATGGATGTTTCCATGGTAGACCCAGTTGTTAATGTGTCCTCTAACCCTGTTGTTATGGATGTTTCCATGGTAGAGCCAGTTGTTAATGTGTCCTCTAACCCTGTTGTTATGGATGTTTCCATGGTAGAGCCAGTTGTTAATGTGTCCTCTAACCCTGTTGTTATGGATGTTCCCCATGGTAGACCCAGTTGTCTGCAGCCTGGAGCTGTGGAGTCATCAGCCAGCAGTGAGGACTGTCTGTACCTCAACATCTTCGTCCCCAGCGGCATCGTAAGTCACATTGTACCGATAGAGATCTTTGTTTCACTAGAAGCCCTGTTGACCTCTCCTTTAGTAACCCCTAGACACCTCAAGCACCACTCCACTACCGGTCCCTCAGATTGACCGTTGGTCTGCCGTGTCATTCCTGTTCTTGTCTTTTCCTCTGATAGAGAGGGAGTGCAGCGGTCCTGGTGTTCTTCCATAACCCGTCTGGAGCAGCCGGCGATGACACAGCATCTCTACTGGACGGCTCCTACCTGGCTGCCGTCGGCAACATCGTCGTGGTTACCGTCAACACCAGGGTTGCAGCGTTCGGATTCCTCAGCACAGGTGCTCCTCTTAACACACGTCAGAAGCAGCATTCAGGTATCTTATAGGTTATATGTTTTCAAAAGTAACAAAAGACACGAACAAGTGGGTCTGAGAGCGCTGCTGAAATGGCATAATAAGTGAATGTAAATGTAGAGGGAAGACAGTGGACATGAAGTTAGAATCAGGTCACGATGAAAGTGAAGGGGAGAGGATGACATGTTTACTGTTGGTATGCTGCTGCTGTGGGGGGCTGAGAGGGCCCGGAGGGAGAGATGGGGGGGATGGGGAGGGCGAGATGGGGGGGGGACGGGGAAGGAGGGAGGGGGGGAGAGATGGGCGAGGGAGGGAAATACATATCTGCTGATGGTGTGTTCTGTGCTGATGGTGTGTTCTGTGCTGATGGTGTGTTCTGTGCTGATGGTGTGTTCTGTGTTGATGGTGTGTTCTGTGCTGATGGTGTGTTCTGTGCTGATGGTGTGTTCTGTGCTGATGGTGTGTTCTGTGCTGATGGTGTGTTCTGTGCCGATGGTGTGTTCTGTGCCGATGGTGTGTTCTGTGCCGATGGTGTGTTCTGTGCCGATGGTGTGTTCTGTGCCGATGGTGTGTTCTGTGCCGATGGTGTGTTCTGTGCCGATGGTGTGTTCTGTGCCGATGGTGTGTTCTGTGCCGATGGTGTGTTCTGTGCCGATGGTGTGTTCTGTGCCGATGGTGTGTTCTGTGCCGATGGTGTGTTCTGTGCCGATGGTGTGTTCTGTGCCGATGGTGTGTTCTGTGCCGATGGTGTGTTCTGTGCCGATGGTGTGTTCTGTGCCGATGGTGTGTTCTGTGCCGATGGTGTGTTCTGTGCTGATGGTGTGTTCTGTGCTGATGGTGTGTTCTGTGCTGATGGTGTGTTCTGTGCTGATGGTGTGTTCTGTGCTGATGGTGTGTTCTGTGCTGATGGTGTGTTCTGTGCTGGTGGTGTGTTCTGTGCTGATGGTGTGTTCTGTGTTGATGGTGTGTTCTGTGTTGATGGTGTGTTCTGTGCTGATGGTGTGTTCTGTGCTGATGGTGTGTTCTGTGTTGATGGTGTGTTGTGTGTTCTGTGTTGATGGTGTGTTCTGTGCTGATTGTGTTCTGTGCTGATGGTGTGTTCTGTGCTGATGGTGTGTTCTGTGCTGATGGTGTGTTCTGTGCTGATGGTGTGTTCTGTGCTGATGGTGTGTTCTGTGCTGATGGTGTGTTCTGTGCTGATGGTGTGTTCTGTGTTGATGGTGTGTTCTGTGCTGATGGTGTGTTCTGTGCTGATGGTGTGTTCTGTGCTGATGGTGTGTTCTGTGTTGATGGTGTGTTCTGTGCTGATGGTGTGTTCTGTGCTGATGGTGTGTTCTGTGCTGATGGTGTGTTCTGTGCTGATGGTGTGTTCTGTGCTGATGGTGTGTTCTGTGCTGATGGTGTGTTCTGTGTTGATGGTGTGTTCTGTGTTGATGGTGTGTTCTGTGCTGATGGTGTGTTCCGTGCTGATGGTGTGTTCTGTGTTGATGGTGTGTTGTGTGTTCTGTGTTGATGGTGTGTTCTGTGCTGATTGTGTTCTGTGCTGATGGTGTGTTCTGTGCTGATGGTGTGTTCTGTGCTGATGGTGTGTTCTGTGCTGATGGTGTGTTCTGTGCTGATGGTGTGTTCTGTGCTGATGGTGTGTTCTGTGCTGATGGTGTGTTCTGTGTTGATGGTGTGTTCTGTGCTGATGGTGTGTTCTGTGCCGATGGTGTGTTCTGTGCCGATGGTGTGTTCTGTGCCGATGGTGTGTTCTGTGCCGATGGTGTGTTCTGTGCCGATGGTGTGTTCTGTGTTGATGGTGTGTTCTGTGCCGATGGTGTGTTCTGTGCCGATGGTGTGTTCTGTGCCGATGGTGTGTTCTGTGCCGATGGTGTGTTCTGTGCCGATGGTGTGTTCTGTGCCGATGGTGTGTTCTGTGCCGATGGTGTGTTCTGTGTTGATGGTGTGTTCTGTGCCGATGGTGTGTTCTGTGCCGATGGTGTGTTCTGTGCCGATGGTGTGTTCTGTGCTGATGGTGTGTTCTGTGCTGATGTGGCACTGAGAGGGAGGAGTGACTCTCTCCACAGTCAGCTAGCCAGCCATAGCACACAGCTGGCACACTCACAGACATGTGGAAGGACTGTGTGTGTGTGTTCAAGTTTCAACTTTATTATCCTAGACGACACGTTCTGTTTTAGAGTGATGTGTAGTCTTGGTGATAGGAGCCCTCAGCCAGCAGCTCTAGAAGACCCTGCAACACAGCCACACCTACTAAACCACTGGCCCCTCCCAGACAGCCCTTCTATAAAGCCCTGCAACACAGCCACTAAACCACTGGCCCCTCCCAGACAGCTCTTCTATGAAGCCCTGCAACACATCCACACCTACTAAACCACTGGCCCCTCCCAGACAGCCCTTCTATAAAGCCCTGCAACACAGCCACACCTACTAAACCACTGGTCCCTCCCAGTCAGCTCTTCTATAAAGCCCTGCAACACAGCAACACCTACTAAACCACTGGCCCCTCCCAGACAGCTCTTCTATGAAGCCCTGCAACACCTACTAAACCACTGACCCCTCCCAGACAGCTCTTCTATAAAGCCCTGCAACACAGAAACACCTACTAAACCACTGGCCCCTCCCAGACAGCTCTTCTATGAAGCCCTGCAACACAGCCACACCTACTAAACCACTGGCCCCTCCCAGACAGCTCTTCTATAAAGCCCTGCAACACCTACTAAACCACTGACCCCTCCCAGACAGCTCTTCTATAAAGCCCTGCAACACAGAAACACCTACTAAACCACTGGTCCCTCCCAGACAGCCCTTCTATAAAGCCCTGCAACACAGCAACACCTATTAAACCACTGGTCTCTCCCAGACAGCCCTTCTATAAAGCCCTGCAACACAGCAATACCAACTAAACCACTGGCCCCTCCCACACAGCCCTTCTATAAAGCCCTGCAACACCTACTAAACCACTGGTCCCTCCCACACAGCTCTTCTATAAAGCCCTGCAACACCTACTAAACCACTGGTCCCTCCCACACAGCTCTTCTATAAAGCCCTGCAACACAGCAACACCTACTAAACCACTGGCCCCTCCCAGACAGCCCTTCTATAAAGTCCTGCAACACAGCAACACCTACTAAACCACTGGCCCCTCCCAGACAGCCCTTCTATAAAGCCCTGCAACACAGCAACACCTACTAAACCACTGGCCCCTCCCAGACAGCCCTTCTATAAAGCCCTGCAACACAGCAACACCTACTAAACCACTGGCCCCTCCCAGACAGCTCTTCTATAAAGTCCTGCAACACAGCCACACCTACTAAACCACTGGCTCCTCCCAGACAGCCCTTCTATAAAGCCCTGCAACACAGCAACACCTACTAAACCACTGGCCCCTCCCAGACAGCTCTTCTATAAAGTCCTGCAACACAGCCACACCTACTAAACCACTGGCCCCTCCCAGACAGCCCTTCTATAAAGCCCTGCAACACAGCAACACCTACTAAACCACTGGCCCCTCCCAGACAGCTCTTCTATAAAGCCCTGCAACACAGCCACACCTACTAAACCACTGGCCCCTCCCAGACAGCCCTTCTATAAAGCCTTGCAACACAGCAACACCTACTAAACCACTGGCCCCTCCCAGACAGCTCTTCTATAAAGTCCTGCAACACAGCCACACCTACTAAACCACTGGCCCCTCCCAGACAGCCCTTCTATAAAGCCCTGCAACACAGCAACACCTACTAAACCACTGGCCCCTCCCAGACAGCTCTTCTATAAAGCCCTGCAACACAGCCACACCTACTAAACCACTGGCCCCTCCCAGACAGCCCTTCTATAAAGTCCTGCAACACAGCAACACCTACTAAACCACTGGTCTCTCCCAGACAGCTCTTCTATAAAGCCCTGCAACACAGCAACACCTACTAAACCACTGGCCCTCCCACACAGCCCTTCTATAAAGCCCTGCAACACAGCAACACCTACTAAACCACTGGTCCCAGATATCTCTCCACCTATTGTCTTCTAGAGGGAGCTTTTCTAAAGCAACACTTTGGAATGTTCCATGCTTTCTGTTTGCTGTTGCTGAGTGTATTCCCATTCTTACCAGGCTTTGGTAAAATGATATTTGAAATCTATCCAATAGTTTCTTGGTCCATTCTTAGTGGGTAATTACAGTATTCAACTGCTGCAGTGGCTTTTGGAACCCAAATGGAATAAAAACATGTTGCTTGTATATTTTTGGAAATGATGTAGACGATAACACAAGTCACAAACCCAAAGAACATATTATGTTATATAAGTATGTCTCTTGAATGGATTTGACTCCTGACACGGTACATGAAATAACAGCAGTGTGAACTGAATGCCTCTAGGATCCACAGCCCTGCCAGGTAACGCCGGCTTCCAGGACCAGGTAGCCGCTCTGAAGTGGGTCCAGGAGAACATTGAGGCGTTCGGAGGTGACCCCAGGCTGGTGACGGTGGGGGCAGAGCGGAGTGGAGCCGACGTGGCCAGCCTACATCTGACCTCCCCCTCCTCGCGTGGTCTCTTCGACAGGATGCTGCTCATGGTAAGCTGACCTGTGACCCCTGATCCTCACTGACCTTCACTAAGAGTCCCAAATGGCGCCCTATTCCCTATATAGTGTACTGCTTTTGACCAGAGCCCCTATCAAAAGTAGTGCACTATAGTAGTGCACTAAATAGGGCTATTGTGGATGTGTTACTAAGCCCTGGTGTGTAAATAATGCTGTTACAGTAACGGTCTTAACCATTCCAGCTGTTTACAACTAGTTAAGGCTGTCAAGCAGTAACACCCTTGTGATTAATGGTACGAATGTCACTGATTATGCAGTGTGACAGTCATCACAGTTTTACTTCCACGTTCACGGCATAGTCCAGTATGCTATGTCTTCTCTATACAGCAGGATTATGTCCCCTCTATACAGCAGGATTATGTCCTCTCTATACAGCAGGATTATGTCCTCTCTATACAGCACTATGTCCTCTCTATACAGCAGAATATGTCCTCTCTATACAGCAGGATTATGTCCTCTCTATACAGCAGGATTATGTCCTCTCTATACAGCAGGATTATGTCCTCTCTATACAGCAGGATTATGTCCTCTCTATACAGCACTATGTCCTCTCTATACAGCAGAATATGTCCTCTCTATACAGCACTATGTCCTCTCTATACAGCAGAATATGTCCTCTCTACACAGCACGATATGTCCTCTCTATACAGCAGGATTATGTCCTCTCTATACAGCAGGATTATGTCCTCTCTATACAGCAGGATTATGTCCTCTCTATACAGCAGGATATGTCCTCTCTATACAGCAGGATTATGTCCTCTCTACACAGCACGATATGTCCTCTCTATACAGCAGGACATGTGCTCTCTACACAGCAGGACATGTCCTCTCTACACAGCACGATATGTCCTCTCTATACAGCAGGACATGTCCTCTCTATACAGCAGGATTATGTCCTCTCTATACAGCATGATTATGTCCTCGCTATACAGCAGGACATGTCTTCTCTATACAACAGGATATGTCCTCTACATTTAAGCCCATATCCAGTCTTAAGAGTTCAGGAGGATGGCTTGTGCGTACTCCCCCTCCTCTTCCTCTTCCAGTGCTGTAGTGCTGAGTCCGTGACCGTTACCGGGAGGTACACACACACTCCTCCTCTTATTCCTCCTCCAGCTGCTGCTCTTCCTCTCCTTCCTCGTGTCCCCCAGAGACATGTAGGAGGAGACTGTGTTCCGCAAGCCAAAGCTGATCATAGAGTCTCTGTTGCCGGGGTAACGATGAGGCTGGTCTGTCAGCTCCGAGCTGGGGTTAGAATAGATATGATGCAGCGTTAGTCTGTTATCTATCACTGATAAAGTACATTGAAAGCTAAACTCAAAAATAAGCTCAAACACATATGTAATTGTCAGACTCCATGAAACTCCCAGAGAGGGGTAGTGACAGATACAGATGGATGGGGAGAAACAAGGGTGGAGAGAGAGGGACTGAAGGCGGGGAGAGGGGGACTGAAGGCGGGGAGAGAGAGGGGCCGAAGGCGGGGAGAGAGAGGGGCCGAAGGCGGGGAGAGAGAGGGGCCGAAGGCGTGGAGAGAGGGGCTGAAGGCGGGAGAGAGAGAGGGGCTGAAGGCGGGGAGAGAGAGGGGCTGAAGGCGTGGAGAGAGGGGCTGAAGGCGGGAGAGAGAGGGGCCGAAGGCGGGGAGAGAGAGGGGCTGAAGGCGGGGAGAGAGAGGGGCTGAAGGCGGGGAGAGAGAGGGGCTGAAGGCGGGGAGAGAGAGGGGCTGAAGGCGGGGAGAGAGAGGGGCTGAAGGCGGGGAGAGAGAGGGGCTGAAGGCGGGGAGAGAGAGGGGCTGAAGGCGGGAGAGAGAGGGGCTGAAGGCGGGGGAGAGAGAGGGGCTAAAGGCGGGTAGAAAGGGAAAGAGAGGTCAACGTTAGAGAAAGAGGTACCTGTTGACGTCTTTCCAGTCGAAGTTGTTGTGCATCACCACAGGGGGTGCCTGGGAAGCCAGGTTGAGGTTGCCATTGGTTACAGCCTGACAGGGGATGGTGAGAATACAGCACAGGCCGTCTGCACAATCTGTCAAAGAGAAGGGGCCACTGTCATTACCAGAAAAAACCATACTCAGCTATCCTGTGGTTATAACCAGTTAGCTACCAGAAACCATACTCAGCTATCCTGTGGTTATAACCAGTTAGCTACCAGAAAAAACCATACACATCTATCCTGTGGTTATAACCAGTTAGCTACCAGAAACCATACTCAGCTATCCTGTGGTTATAACCAGTTAGCTACCAGAAACCATACTCAGCTATCCTGTGGTTATAACCAGTTAGCTACCAGAAAAAACCATACACATCTATCCTGTGGTTATAACCAGTTAGCTACCAGAAACCATACTCAGCTATCCTGTGGTTATAACCAGTTAGCTACCAGAAACCATACTCAGCTATCCTGTGGTTATAACCAGTTAGCTACCAGAAACCATACTCAGCTATCCTGTGGTTATAACCAGTTAGCTACCAGAAAAAACCATACACATCTATCCTGTGGTTATAACCAGTTAGCTACCAGAAACCATACTCAGCTATCCTGTGGTTATAACCAGTTAGCTACCAGAAACCATACTCAGCTATCCTGTGGTTATAACCAGTTAGCTACCAGAAACCATACTCAGCTATCCTGTGGTTATAACCAGTTAGCTACCAGAAACCATACTCAGCTATCCTGTGGTTATAACCAGTTAGCTACCAGAAACCATACTCAGCTATCCTGTGGTTATAACCAGTTAGCTACCAGAAACCATACTCAGCTATCCTGTGGTTATAACCAGTTAGCTACCAGAAACCATACTCAGCTATCCTGTGGTTATAACCAGTTAGCTACCAGAAACCATACTCAGCTATCCTGTGGTTATAACCAGTTAGCTACCAGAAACCATACTCAGCTATCCTGTGGTTATAACCAGTTAGCTACCAGAAACCATACTCAGCTATCCTGTGGTTATAACCAGTTAGCTACCAGAAACCATACTCAGCTATCCTGTGGTTATAACCAGTTAGCTACCAGAAACCATACTCAGCTATCCTGTGGTTATAACCAGTTAGCTACCAGAAACCATACTCAGCTATCCTGTGGTTATAACCAGTTAGCTACCAGAAACCATACTCAGCTATCCTGTGGTTATAACCAGTTAGCTACCAGAAACCATACTCAGCTATCCTGTGGTTATAACCAGTTAGCTACCAGAAACCATACTCAGCTATCCTGTGGTTATAACCAGTTAGCTACCAGAAACCATACTCAGCTATCCTGTGGTTATAACCAGTTAGCTACCAGAAACCATACTCAGCTATCCTGTGGTTATAACCAGTTAGCTACCAGAAACCATACACAGCTATCCTGTGGTTATAACCAGTTAGCTACCAGAAACCATACTCAGCTATCCTGTGGTTATAACCAGTTAGCTACCAGAAACCATACTCAGCTATCCTGTGGTTATAACCAGTTAGCTACCAGAAACCATACTCAGCTATCCTGTGGTTATAACCAGTTAGCTACCAGAAACCATACTCAGCTATCCTGTGGTTATAACCAGTTAGCTACCAGAAACCATACACAGTGACTAAAATATAAATGTACAAGGACACATTAATGACACAAGGAGAGCCCTGGAGCTGAATATCTTCCACATCCTCATAATAGCCAACTTCAGAAATGTACTTCAACCACAGTATACAGCTCATATGACTCCACTTAGTGAACATAGTGTAGCAGCATTGCAGTGCGTATTGGAGTTGGTGCGGCTTGAAAGAGTCAATAATTCCACGTTAGAAAGTGATAACTACCGCTGGTGTCACAAGTTAAAAGATAATGAATAGTTCCAGCCTTTATAATAATACTATACTTATCAGCTCATGGTTCCTATAAATAGGTTCACATGGAGTCTACATGTGTTGGACTTTAATGTCAGATTGTAATAAGATCAGATATGTTGGTGTCCCGGAAAAAAAACTCTTATTACATTTTTTACATTTTTTTTATAATAATTTTTTAAAAGATGTATTTTCAGATACGGCTTATTGTCAGACATAATGCCTGCAAATCATTCACTTTTCACAGAATATGAAGAGGGATGACTACTTTAATCATGAACCTTTCACAGATTATGAAGAGGGGATGACTAATTTCAATTTCTGTTTAAAAATTTATTTATTTTTACAAAAAGTGAGGTACAAGGTTTCCGATGAATAGATTTGGACTAAATGTCCATGATCATGTCACCAGGGATGGTTATTTACCAGAGTAGTGGTTGACGAGGTCCTCGAGACACTGGAAGGTTAGACCAGGAGAGATGTAGTACCAGTTGTTGGGAAGGCGGATAATACGATAGTGTACCATAACCCTGTGCCGTACAGACAGGGTATACACTCCTACAACACCACACAGGCAAAGAAAAACAAGACATTATTACATCTGGTTTTTAAAGCTGGTTGATTTTGGTTGGTCATTTTAGTAGTTGATTGTGAGAGAATCTATCAGCAGTCCCGTAGGCGAAGTTTAGAACAGCTTTTATATGCACCATTTATTTAGGACATTTAGCAAACACCTTTATCCTAAGTGACTTACAGTAGTTGTTGCTTGCGTACCCACAACCATCGCGTTGCGAGCACCATGCTCTACAAACGGAGCACCACAAAGGGCACCACAGGGAGCACCACAGGGAGCACCACAGGGAGCACCACAGGGAGCACCACAGGGAGCACCACAGGGAGCACCACAGGAGCACCTACATTCCATTTAATTACGGTACAGACGTCTGTCTCTTGGCCACTCACCTTTTTGACTTTCTCTGATCATGAAGGAGCCAGCTCTGTTTCCGGGCAGACGAAGCAGTTCCTCTGCTTTGGGTCGGGCCACCCCTTCAAACAACCAGCTAAATGAATACAGAATACAGAATACAGAATACAGTTCAGCCATGTTCACAAGGCATGTATTTTCATGGCCTTAGAACCCCACATAAAACAACCAGCTATGAAGAACGATTAAAACATGACCACCGGCTATTTTAATCATAATGGTATCGTAGATGCTATCACCTTCCCCTTTTCAGAATACCAAGCATTAAACCATTATCGTCAGCTATAATCCGACACTGGACTAGGAAAGTGTTAGGTTAGTATATATTTTAATTTTTAAAAACATATCTATTTTTTTATTTTTTACTTAACTTATTTTAACTTAGCATTTCACTGTAAGGTCTACTACACCTGTTGTATTCAGCATTTCACTGTAAGGTCTACTACACCTGTTGTATTCAGCATTTCACTGTAAGGTCTACTACACCTGTTGTATTCACCTACCCGTGATAGACCTTGACAGTGGACTGTGACAGTGTCAGGTAGGTTAGTGTTAGTGAGTTCACCTACCCGTGATAGACCTTGTGACAGTGGACTGTGACAGTGTCAGGTAGGTTAGTGTGAGATCACCTACCCGTGATAGACCTTGACAGTGTCAGGTAGGTTAGTGTGAGTTCACCTACCCGTGATAGACCTTGACAGTGTCAGGTAGGTTAGTGTGAGATCACCTACCCGTGATAGACCTTGACAGTGGACTGTGACAGTGTCAGGTAGGTTAGCGTGAGTTCACCTACCCGTGATAGACCTTGACCGTGTCAGGTAGGTTAGTGTGAGTTCACCTACCCGTGATAGACTTTGACAGTGTCAGGCAGGTTAGTGTTAGTGTGAGTTCACCTACCTGTGATAGACCTTGACAGTGGACTGTGACAGTGTCAGGTAGGTTAGTGTGAGTTCACCTACCCGTGATAGACCTTGACAGTGTCAGGTAGGTTAGTGTGAGTTCACCTACCCGTGATAGACCTTGACAGTGTCAGGTAGGTTAGTGTTAGTGAGTTCACCTACCCGTGATAGACCTTGGCCACATGATTGTTGGGGATGTAGTTCTCATATCCTGTTTGGACAGAACAAACCCTCCACCAGTAACCCTCCCTGACAGAAGAGAAGAAAGGGAAGAAGGAGATTGAGTCCCAAATAGCACCCTATTCCTTATTTAGTGCACTGTTATAGACCAATAGGGCTCTGGTCAAAAGTAGAATTGGTCAGATTTGACCCCTGTCTCTGTCAGTCTAGTCAAACAGATCAGCTCTTAGAGGAGGTGGTGTTGTGTTGAGGGACTGAATGTGGAATACTAGGGTCTGGTCCCAAATTGCCTCCTAGTCCCTAGATAGTGCCCTACGTTTGACCAGGACTCATAGGGCTCTGGTCGAAAGTAGGGCACTATCTAGGGACTAGGGTGCCATATGGGACACAGTTCTTAGTATCAGTTGGTCCCAAATTGCCCCCTAGTCCCTAGATAGTGCCCTACGTTTGAACAGGACTCATAGGGCTCTGGTCAAAAGTAGGGCACTATCTAGGGACTAGGGTGCCATTTGGGACACAATTCTTAGATTCAGTTGGGTTCAGTCACTCACTCTGCCAGGAGTCTCAGTCTCTCTCCTATCCTGAAGAGAGGCACGCTGACGTCTGCTGAGGGGTAGTCAGACAAGACGACCAGGGTTTCACTGACGTCTGCAGAGGTGTAGTCAGACAGGACTCTCAGGGTATCGTTGTCTGGAGAGAAGAGTAAATATATATATTTTTTTATATATTTACAGCATATTAGATGACTGTCATTCATATTCCATTCACCCAGCTCAATGTAACAGTGATAGGTTTAGGCTACTACATGATACTCTAATTTCCCCTGTACCCATCATGAGGTTACTACAACCTACCCTATGAATTAAAGTTTACAATGGTAGGTGCACAGGTCGAGAGAAAATGTGAGTAATCAAGGTGACAGACAGTAACACATTCATTAACCCCTTGCACACTCTTGCCTGCATCTAGCTGATCTAGGGTGTAAATCAGTTGCAAACAAGAGTTTATATTGGACAAATTCAGGTGCATTTATCCCCGTTTCTTTCCTTTTGCTTCCGTTTAAGAAATGTTTTCAACAGAATCGGAGGAATGAATACACCCCTGATCACATGCAAGCAGTTCTCTTTCATAGCAGCCACATGCAAACAGTTCTCTTTCATAGCAGCCACATACAAACAGTTCTCTTTCATAGCAGCCACATGCAAACAGTTCTCTTTCATAGCAGCCACATACAAACAGTTCTCTTTCATAGCAGCCACATACAAACAGTTCTCTTTCATAGCAGCCACATGCAAACAGCATGATTCCTTTGGAAGTTGTATAACTCATTGCATCTACTCTCTCTCCTCCTCTCACCCTTTTCCCTTTCGCTTGTGGACTTCAGTGCACAATACATCAACTGCCTGTGACCAGGCGTAAACACCTTTCCAAATGCCGTGTACTGGTGTACTATCTCAATTTGACCAGTTTCTCACAGCAGGGAAATAATCCTGCAGCAGCAGGAAATGTAAATTATTATGTGGATTATAATTAATGGACTTTATTGTAGGGGTTGAGTCATTTTTAGTTAAGAAAAATCTGACATTTTAAAGTAAAAAAAAAAGTCTGACATTTTAAAGTGGAAATTACAAATGTTAGAAGTCTTTTTAAACCTTGAATAGACAACAATTTCCTTCTGCAAAGGAAAATTCTCTGCGACAACAGGGTGATCAAATTAAGAGAGTACATCTGTACAGTATCTGCCAATCACAGCGAAAGCAAAAGTGTTATCGGGTCATCCATATCAGATGAAGATTATATTATTTTTCCATTCAGTCAACAGCTCTTGGACGGTCATTTCAAGATGCTGAATGCTCAAACACTGATGCTATTACAAAAATTTAAAAAAAAAAACTTTAATTTTTAATTTATTTTTTAGATATGAGTACATGTTGTGGAGGGAAGTAGGATGCTGTTGGTTATTTAATTTAATGAAGAAATATGTTTTATATTGCATAATGGTCCAGTAAAAAGCAAGAGGTGACACACCCATGTTGGCAGAGGTGCAGACTAATGGAACAGTAAACCGTCTACAACAGAAAGTCATACAGTACACGGTATATATGCTCCCAACAATTTAATGGGTAAACAAAATGTTGGAAATATTGCATAGTGATCATTTGACCTCATTCTACATGTATAAGCTTGCAGTTGTTTGGCCACAGTTTGCATGACAGGAACCTTGTTTATTTTGGGTGAAATTATGCAAATGTTTACACATACACAGAGCAGTACAGCGCCAGTACAGCTTCTGAAACCAAGTCACTCCACCCTTACTTTAAATATTACATCAAATGAACCATTTCCCATCAGAGACAATCTGCGACTCCAAGCGTTTAAATTCATCATTTTTATAGCCATTGATTCTTGAAGAATACGAAACAAATTTCAATCCCAGATTGCCCCTTTTAACAGGATCCTTTCATTAATAAAACGATCATTATCAAAAAAACAGACTTCCTTAACCAGAGACACTTACTTCTCAGAAAGGGATCAGAGCTGGTGTTGGTGTCATCTCCATTCTCTGGCATAGAGACTGGGCTGGTCCTGACGTTCCCCATGTCTGGTCAGAGAGCCTTGTTGATCATTTGGATGCAGGAATGAAGAGCTGGGAAGTAGCAGTGCTATGTGTGCTTGCCTCTCATTCCTTTATCTCACTATTTAGCCCAGCACGGGTATTCTCCAGTTTAGGATGTGGATATCCTCACCCTTTCCTCAGATAGACTTACCATACCAGTCTGTAGCAGCCTCGGTCGTTATACCTAATATAACTAATATTTGGTGTAATATAGCCGAAATTATAATGTAATATAGCCTGAATTAGCTTAGCATGATGCTACGGTACTGTATAACGGTGATAAGCAGCAGCTCATCAGTCTATTCTAGTCATCCTGCCAATCTGTTTTTGTTGATCTCATCTAGTCACTTCCTCACTAATGGGGAAGTTGTGTGACTTGTTTTTCACCACATTTTTCCACTCCTGAAATAGACTAATCACCACAGTGCTGTAGCCAATAGAGGAGACTAATCACCACAGTGCTGTAGCCAATAGAGGAGACTAATCACCACAGTGCTGTAGCCAATAGATGAGACTAATCACTACAGTGCTGTAGCCAATAGAGGAGACTAATCACCACAGTGCTGTAGCCAATAGAGGAGACTAATCACTACAGTGCTGTAGCCAATAGAGGAGACTAATCACTACAGTGATGTAGCCAATAGAGGAGACTAATCACTACAGTGCTGTAGCCAATAGAGGAGACTAATCACCACAGTGCTGTAGCCAATAGAGGAGACTAATCACCACAGTGCTGTAGCCAATAGATGAGACTAATCACTACAGTGCTGTAGCCAATAGATGGCAGACTAATCACCACAGTGCTGTAGCTAATAGATGAGACCAATCATCACAGTGCTGTAGCCAATAGATGACAGACTAATCACCACAGTGCTAAAGCTAATAGATGAGACTAATCACCACAGTGCTGTAGCTAATAGATGAGACTAATCACCACAGTGCTGTAGCCAATAGATGAGACTAATCACCACAGTGCTGTAGCCAATAGATGACAGACTAATCACCACAGTGCTGTAGCCAATAGATGACAGACTAATCATCACAGTGCAGTAGCCAATAGATGAGACCAATCATCACAGTGCTGTAGCCAATAGATGACAGACTAATCACCACAGTGCTGTAGCCAATAGATGACAGACTAATCACCACAGTGCTGAAGCTAATAGATGACAGACTAATCACCACAGTGCTGAAGCTAATAGATGACAGACTAATCACCACAGTGCTGTAGCCAATAGATGACAGACTAATCACCACAGTGCTGAAGCTAATAGATGACCAGACAGCATTCAAATAAACACTTGAAAGATGTGTGTAACCAATTGGTATGTAGTATGTCTAACATTAAAAGTAATTCCATTTTGGAGCTAATAATGCTTAGCTATAAATAACAGCCCAGTGGTTCTCTGACTATGTCCCTCCTCTCTCTCTCTCCCCAGGGTGGCTCTGTGTTCTCCCCTGCCTCAGTGCTGAGTGGTTCTCTGACTCTGTCCCTCCTCTCTCTCTCTCCCCAGGGTGGCTCTGTGTTCTCCCCTGCCTCAGTGCTGAGTGGTTCTCTGACTCTGTCCCTCCTCTCTCTCTCTCCCCAGGGTGGCTCTGTGTTCTCCCCTGCCTCAGTGCTGAGTGGTTTTCTGACTCTGTCCCTCCTCTCTCTCTCTCCCCAGGGTGGCTCTGTGTTCTCCCCTGCCTCAGTGCTGAGTGGTTCTCTGACTCTGTCCCTCCTCTCTCTTTCTCCCCAGGGTGGCTCTGTGTTCTCCCCTGCCTCAGTGCTGAGTGGTTCTCTGACTCTGTCCCTCCCCTCTCTCTCTCCCCAGGGTGGCTCTGTGTTCTCCCCTGCCTCAATGATGAGTGGTTCTCTGACTCTGTCCCTCCTCTCTCTCTCTCCCCAGGGTGGCTCTGTGTTCTCCCCTGCCTCAGTGCTGAGTGGTTCTCTGACTCTGTCCTTCATCTCTCTCTCTCCCCAGGGTGGCTCTGTGTTCTCCCCTGCCTCAGTGCTGAGTGGTTCTCTGACTCTGTCCCTCCACTCTCTCTCTCCCCAGGGTGGCTCTGTGTTCTCCCCTGCCTCAATGATGAGTGGTTCTCTGACTCTGTCCCTCCTCTCTCTCTCTCTCCCCAGGGTGGCTCTGTGTTCTCCCCTGCCTCAGTGCTGAGTGTATCTAAAGCCCAGGGGCAGGCTGAGGCTCTGGCCAGGGAGCTGGGCTGTTCCTCCTCTGACCCAGAACAGCTGGGCTCCTGCCTGAGAGCAGCTCCAGCACAGGACCTCAACGCTGCCCAGACCAAGGTACTGTTGGCCTTATAGACCCAGACTGAGGTACTGTTGACCTTATAGACCCAGACTGAGGTACTGTTGACCTTATAGACCCAGACTGAGGTACTGTTGGCCTTGTAGACCCAGACTGAGGTACTGTTGACCTTATAGACCCAGACTGAGGTACTGTTGACCTTATAGACCCAGACTGAGGTACTGTTGGCCTTGTAGACCCAGACTGAGGTACTGTTGACCTTATAGACCCAGACTGAGGTACTGTTGACCTTATAGACCCAGACTGAGGTACTGTTGACCTTATAGACCCAGACTGAGGTACTGTTGACCTTATAGACCCAGACTGAGGTACTGTTGACCTTATAGACCCAGACTGAGGTACTGTTGACCTTATAGACCCAGACTGAGGTACTGTTGACCTTATAGACCCAGACTGAGGTACTGTTGACCTTATAGACCCAGACTGAGGTACTGTTGACCTTGTAGACCCAGACTGAGGTACTGTTGACCTTATAGACCCAGACTGAGGTACTGTTGGCCTTATAGACCCAGACTGAGGTACTGTTGGTCTTTTAGACCCAGACTGAGGTACTGTTGACCTTATAGACCCAGACTGAGGTACTGTTGACCTTATAGACCCAGACTGAGGTACTGTTGACCTTATAGACCCAGATTGAGGTACTGTTGACCTTATAGACCCAGACTGAGGTACTGTTGGCCTTATAGACCCATACTGAGGTACTGTTGGCCTTGTTGACCTTATAGACCCAGACTGAGGTACTGTTGACCTTATAGACCCAGACTGAGGTACTGTTGACCTTATAGACCCAGACTGAGGTACTGTTGACCTTATAGACCCAGACTGAGGTACTGTTGGCCTTTTAGACCCAGACTGAGGTACTGTTGACCTTATAGACCCAGACTGAGGTACTGTTGACCTTATAGACCCAGACTGAGGTACTGTTGACCTTATAGACCCAGACTGAGGTACTGTTGGCCTTATAGACCCATACTGAGGTACTGTTGGCCTTGTTGACCTTATAGACCCAGACTGAGGTACTGTTGACCTTATAGACCCAGACTGAGGTACTGTTGACCTTATAGACCCAGACTGAGGTACTGTTGACCTTATAGACCCAGACTGAGGTACTGTTGACCTTGTAGACCCAGACTGAGGTACTGTTGACCTTATAGACCCAGACTGAGGTACTGTTGACCTTATAGACCCAGACTGAGGTACTGTTGGCCTTATAGACCCAGACTGAGGTACTGTTGGCCTTATAGACCCAGACTGAGGTACTGTTGACCTTATAGACCCAGACGGAGGTACTGTTGACCTTCTAGACCCCGACTGAGGTACTGTTGGCCTTATAGACCCAGACTGAGGAACTGTTGACCTTATAGACCCAGACTGAGGTACTGTTGACCTTATAGACCCAGACTGAGGTACTGTTGGCCTTATAGACCCAGACTGAGGTACTGTTGACCTTATAGACCCAGACTGAGGTACTGTTGGCCTTTTAGACCCAGACTGAGGTACTGTTGACCTTATAGACCCAGACTGAGGTACTGTTGACCTTATAGACCCAGACTGAGGTACTGTTGACCTTATAGACCCAGACTGAGGTACTGTTGGCCTTATAGACCCATACTGAGGTACTGTTGGCCTTGTTGACCTTATAGACCCAGACTGAGGTACTGTTGACCTTATAGACCCAGACTGAGGTACTGTTGACCTTATAGACCCAGACTGAGGTACTGTTGACCTTATAGACCCAGACTGAGGTACTGTTGACCTTGTAGACCCAGACTGAGGTACTGTTGGCCTTATAGACCCAGACTGAGGTACTGTTGGCCTTATAGACCCAGACTGAGGTACTGTTGACCTTATAGACCCAGACTGAGGTACTGTTGACCTTCTAGACCCAGACTGAGGTACTGTTGGCCTTATAGACCCAGACTGAGGAACTGTTGACCTTGTAGACCAAGACTGAGGTACTGTTGGTCTTATAGTCACAGACTAAGGAAGGAAGCTTTATAGTCCCAGATGTATCTTGGGCTGTATGTATCCCAAATGGCACCCAATTCCCTGTTTAGTGCGCTTCTTTTGTCCAAGGCCCATAGGGCTCTGGTCAGAAGTAGTGCACTATAAAGGCAGTAGTGCTATTTGGGACTCAGGCATACTTTTTTCCCCCTGTCTTATTTTATGTTATCTGTTTCAGTTGCTGTCAGTCAGTGGGCCCCTGCAGGCTTGGGGTCCAGTGGTGGATGGGGTCTCTGTCCAGGGGAAACCCTCCATGGCCCTGATGAATGCAGGCTTCCACAGAGCTGACCTCCTGCTGGGCTCCTCCGCAGAGGATGGACTCATCAGCAGGGCCAAGAGGATCAAGGTGAGAACCGGAGATCCTATAATTCAAAGACGTTCTTTGTGTTTCTATGGTGAGAACATTCACCTCTAGTTTCGTCCATCTATTTAGGTGTACCTGCTTATTAAGCTTTCCCCGTGCAGGATGGAATTGGGGAATATTGCTCTTTGTTTTTCATACAGTGTAGGACATATTCTAATGCGTAGACTCCTAGTTCAACTCAGCAGGTGACTCGTATGTTAGCGGTTTGTCCTCATTCACATCGTATTAGTATTGAGTGGTATTACTCTAGTCAGCCGCGTTTCATATCACCAACGTCTACTTTCCCCCCCCCCGAATGTCTGACGACAGAACTTTGAGGAGCTCCAGGGGCGAGCTGACAGTAAAACAGCATTCTACGAAGCCCTGTCCAACTCTCTGGGTGGAGACGATGCCAATGCGTTTGTCAAGGCTGCAGCCACCTGGTTCTACTCCATGCAGCACTCTCCCTCTCCAGCTGGCTACAACCTCTTCTCTCAGGCTCTTAACAGTGCAACCAGGTGAGAAATGTGCTCGGCACACTACTGTATACGGTATTCATGTAGTTCCGGAATACCTTACCCTTATTCATTGAATTCAGTGCATAAATATCAAATCAAATTGTTTTAGTCACATGCGCCCAATACAACAGGTGTAAACCTCACAGTGAAATGCTTACTTACGAGCCCCTAACCAACAATGCAGTTTAAAAAAATACGGATAAGAATAAGAAATAAAAGTAACAAGTAATTAAGGAGCAGCAGTAAAATAACAATAGTGAGTCTATATACAGGGGGGCACCGATTAGTTGAGGTAATATGTACATGTAGGTAGAGTAATTAAAGTGACTATGCATAGATGATAACAGAGAGTAGCAGAGGTTTAATGAGTGGGAGAGGGGGGGGGGGGGTCAATGGCAATAGTCTGGGTAGCCATTTGACTATACAGTTCCTGTATGGAGAAGCACGACCCATAATAATCACGTCACAAGATACCATTCTCTGTTCAGTTCTGTGTGTTCAGTTCATTTTGTTTATTTTACCTTTTACAGGAATTCTCTTCACGTTCAAGAGCAGTGAGTTCTGTTCAGTGAGTTCTGTTCAGTGAGTTCTGTTCAGTGAGTTCTGTTCAGTGAGTTCTGTTCAGTGAGTTCTGTTCAGTGAGTTCTGTTCAGTGAGTTCTGTTCAGTGAGTTTTATACAGTGAGTTTTATACAGTGAGTTCTATACAGTGAGTTTTATACAGTGAGTTCTGTTCAGTGAGTTCTGTTCAGTGAGTTCTGTTCAGTGAGTTCTATACAGTGAGTTTTATACAGTGAGTTCTATACAGTGAGTTTTATACAGTGAGTTTTATACAGTGAGTTCTATACAGTGAGTTTTATACAGTGAGTTCTGTTCAGTGAGTTTTATACAGTGAGTTTTATACAGTGAGTTTTATACAGTGAGTTTTATACAGTGAGTTCTGTTCAGTGAGTTCTGTTCAGTGAGTTTTATACAGTGAGTTTTATACAGTGAGTTTTATACAGTGAGTTCTATACAGTGAGTTCTATACAGTGAGTTCTGTTCAGTGAGTTCTATACAGTGAGTTCTATACAGTGAGTTTTATACAGTGAGTTTTATACAGTGAGTTACAGTGAGTTCTGTTCAGTGAGTTCTGTTCAGTGAGTTCTATACAGTGAGTTCTGTTCAGTGAGTTTTATACAGTGAGTTTTATACAGTGAGTTTTATACAGTGAGTTCTATACAGTGAGTTCTATACAGTGAGTTCTGTTCAGTGAGTTCTATACAGTGAGTTCTATACAGTGAGTTTTATACAGTGAGTTTTATACAGTGAGTTACAGTGAGTTCTGTTCAGTGAGTTCTGTTCAGTGAGTTCTATACAGTGAGTTCTGTTCAGTGAGTTTTATACAGTGAGTTTTATACAGTGAGTTCTATACAGTGAGTTTTATACAGTGAGTTCTGTTCAGTGAGTTTTATACAGTGAGTTCTGTTCAGTGAGTTTTATACAGTGAGTTCTGTTCAGTGAGTTCTGTTCAGTGAGTTTTATACAGTGAGTTTTATACAGTGAGTTTTATACAGTGAGTTTTATACAGTGAGTTTTATACAGTGAGTTTTATACAGTGAGTTTTATACAGTGAGTTTTATACAGTGAGTTCTGTTCAGTGAGTTCTGTTCAGTGAGTTTTATACAGTGAGTTCTGTTCAGTGAGTTCTGTTCAGTGAGTTTTATACAGTGAGTTTTATACAGTGAGTTTTATACAGTGAGTTTTATACAGTGAGTTTTATACAGTGAGTTTTATACAGTGAGTTCTGTTCAGTGAGTTCTGTTCAGTGAGTTCTGTTCAGTGAGTTTTATACAGTGAGTTTTATACAGTGAGTTACAGTGAGTTCTGTTCAGTGAGTTCTATACAGTGAGTTCTATACAGTGAGTTTTATACAGTGAGTTTTATACAGTGAGTTACAGTGAGTTCTGTTCAGTGAGTTCTGTTCAGTGAGTTCTGTTCAGTGAGTTTTATACAGTGAGTTTTATACAGTGAGTTACAGTGAGTTCTATACAGTGAGTTCTATACAGTGAGTTCTATACAGTGAGTTCTATACAGTGAGTTTTATACAGTGAGTTTTATACAGTGAGTTTTATACAGTGAGTTACAGTGAGTTCTGTTCAGTGAGTTCTATACAGTGAGTTCTATACAGTGAGTTCTGTTCAGTGAGTTTTATACAGTGAGTTCTATACAGTGAGTTCTATACAGTGAGTTTTATACAGTGAGTTACAGTGAGTTCTGTTCAGTGAGTTCTGTTCAGTGAGTTCTATACAGTGAGTTCTATACAGTGAGTTCTATACAGTGAGTTCTATACAGTGAGTTCTATACAGTGAGTTTTATACAGTGAGTTTTATACAGTGAGTTACAGTGAGTTCTGTTCAGTGAGTTCTGTTCAGTGAGTTCTATACAGTGAGTTCTATACAGTGAGTTCTATACAGTGAGTTTTATACAGTGAGTTTTATACAGTGAGTTCTATACAGTGAGTTCTATACAGTGAGTTTTATACAGTGAGTTACAGTGCCCTCAGAAAGTATTCAAACCCCTTGACTTATTCCACATGTTGCTTTACAGCCTGAATTCAAAATGGATTAAATGTATATTTTTCCTCACCCGTCTACACACAATACCCCATAATGACAAATGTATTGAAAATGAAAGACAGAAATATCTCACTTTTATTATCACATTCATTATCTCGTATTCACACCTGATACACCTTTGGCGGAGATTAAAGCTTTGAGTCGTCTTGTGTATGTCTGTATCAGCTTTGCACGTCTGGATTTTCAGATTTTCTCTCATTCTTCCTTGCTGATTTTCTCAATCTGTTAAATTAGATGGTTGAGCGGCGATGAACAGCAATCTTCAAGTCTTTCCACAGATTTTCAATGGGATTCAAGTTTGGGCTTTGGCTGGGCCACTCAAATACTTTCACATTCTTGTTCTGAAGCCATTCCAGCGTTGCTTTGGCTCTATGCTTGCAGTCATTGTCCTATTGGAATGTAA
Organism: Oncorhynchus mykiss; assembly: GCF_057628025.1. Classification (NCBI taxonomy): domain Eukaryota; kingdom Metazoa; phylum Chordata; class Actinopteri; order Salmoniformes; family Salmonidae; genus Oncorhynchus; species Oncorhynchus mykiss. The sequence goes on from NC_143024.1 coordinate 10,541,658, forward strand.
AATCTTCACCCCCAGTCTAAGGTCGTTTGCACTCTGAAACAGGTTCTCTTCCTGTATTTTTTTTTCTATATTTTCCTGTATCCTTACCAGTCTCCCAGTCACTGCCGCAGAAAAGCATCCCCATAGCATGATGCTGCCACCACCATGCTTCACAGTCAGGATGGTGTTAGACGGGTGATGAGCTGTGCCTGGTTTTCTCCAAACATATTGCTTTGCATTCAGGCCAAAGAGTTTTGTTTTTGTCTCATCAGACCACAGAATATTTTGCCTTATGCTCAGTCTTTCATGTGGCTTTTTGCAAACTCCAGGCGTGCTGTCATGTGCCATTTTCTCAGGAGTGGCTTCCGTCTGACCACTCTTCCATAAATCCCAAATTGGTGAAGTGCTGTGGAGACTGTTGTCCTTCTGGTAGGTTCTCCCATCTCAGCCAAGGAACTGCAGTTTTGTCAGAGTGGTTATTGGGTTCTTGGTCTCCTCCCTGACCAATGTCCTTCTTGCCTGGTTGCTCAGTTAGGTCGGACTGGCACCTCTAGACAGAGTCTGGCTTGTTTCATATTTTTTCAACTTCCCGATGATGAAGACACGATGCTCTTGGAAACTTTCAACACTCTTGAAAGTGTTTTATACCCTTCCCCAGATATGCTTTATCACAATTATATCTCTGAGATCTACGGACAGTTCCTTGGACTTCATGGTATAGGTTCTGCTCTGACATCCACTGTCAACTGTGGGACCTTATATAGACAGGTGTGTTTCTTTCTAAATCATGTCCAAACAATTGAATTGGCCCCAGGTGGACTCCAATCAAGTTGTAGTGACATCTCAAAGATGATCAAAGGATATTGGATGCACCTTGAGCTCAATTTGGAATGTCAAAGGAAAGGGGTATGAATACATATGTAAATGAGATATATATTTTAGTAACAAGTTAGTAACAAATTCTAAAAACATGTTTTCACTTTGTCATTATGGGATATTGTGTGCAGATGGGTGAGAGCGTGTTTTATTTAATCCATTTTTAATTCAGGCTCTAACACAACAACATGTGGAATACGTCAAGGGGGATGAATACTTTCTGAAGGCCATACATTGAGTTCTATGCAGTGAGTTCTATGCAGTGTGAGTGGAAACCCATAGCTCGACTATTGATCTCTTTACACTGTTATATGTTGCTTTAATGTGATTGACAAACTGGAACAGAGCATACATTCCAAATGACACCCTATTCCCTATATAGTGGACTCATTTAGTCCAGAGCCCTGTGGGAGTGCCGTGACTCCTGTTCAAAAGTAGTGCACTATAAAGGGAATAGGGTGCCATTTGGGACACAACTATGAAGAGCTGGAACAGAGTGCGTTTCACTTGTGGTCTTGAGGAAGGAAACAGCCAGCCGACTGAAGACTGAAATAACCTGAGGATTTAGAAGGACTGTGTGAACTGTTTTACTGAGGGTGTTAGAAGCAGCGTGTTTAGAAAAGAAAAGAATGTAACAATTCGGAAATAGAACTACTAGGTGCCGTGGTTCGGCCATTTAACGTGGCCCTGACACGTGGCGCAGACCAAGCTTTTCACCAGAAATATGCCATAAGAAAACAGTATATGTCAGGGCCCATATTCATAAAGTGCCTTAGAGAAGGAATCCTGTTCTAGGACCAGTTTTGCCTTTTGGGTTATAAAATGAATGGATAGATGGAATCTGATTCTATACTGAACAAAAATACATGTGCACCATGCAACAATTTCAAAGATTTTACTTGAGTTACAGTTCATATAAAGGAAATCAGTCAATTGAAATAAATTCTTTAAAACTATGTTGGAGGCGGCTTATGGTAGAGAAAGGAACATTCAGTTCTCTGGCAGCAGCTCTGCTGGACATTCCTGCAGTCTGCATGCCAATTGTACTCACCCTGACAACTTGAGACATCTGCGACATTGTGTTGTGTGACAAAACTGCACATTTAAAAGTGGCCTTTTATCGTCCATGGCACAAGGTGCACCTGTGCAATGATCATACTGTTTAATCAGCTTCTTGATATTCCACACTTGTCAAGTGGATGGATTATATTGGCAATGGAGAAATGCTCACTAACAGGGATGTAAGCAATTTGTGTGCAAAATTTGAGAGAAATACGCTTTTTGTGCATTTGGATAATTTGCTAGGATTTTGAATTTCAGCTCATGAAACATGGGACCAACACTTTACATGTTGCCTTTATATTTCTGTTCAGTGTAGATCAGCTCATACAGTCTGCAGTATTGACAGACATACAGTATACAGAACATGTCTGTCAATACTGCAGATATACAGTATACAGAACATGTCTGTCAATACTGCAGATATACAGTATACAGAACATATCTGCAGTATTGACAGACATGTTCTGTATACTGTATATCTGCGGTATTGACAGACATGTTCTGTATACTGTATATCTGCGGTATTGACAGACATGTTCTGTATACTGTATATCTGCAGTATTGACAGACATGTTCTGTATACTGTATATCTGCAGTATTGACAGACATGTTCTGTATACAGTATATCTGCAGTATTGACAGACATGTTCTGTATACTGTATATCTGCAGTATTGACAGACATGTTCTGTATACCTGCAGTATTGACAGACATGTTCTGTGTACTGTATATCTGCAGTATTGACAGACATGTTCTGTATACTGTATATCTGCAGTATTGACAGACATGTTCTGTGTACTGTATATCTGCAGTATTGACAGACATGTTCTGTGTACTGTATATCTGCAGTATTGACAGAGATGTTCTGCATATTTCTCCAGTATTGACAGAGATATTCTTCTAATGCCCTTGATCCAGGCTTCGCTAGTGATATGTACGGTGGCTGCTGCCTCTGCTCTTCAGCGTCTACTGGACTTCGCCCACATAATAACTAGTGTCAAATATAGCAGGGAACAGGGCTGAGGCTGACCCACACAACACACCCATGGACCTGAGGTTAGCTGAGGATAGCAACCGACCGATGCCTTGAAGACAAACAACAGCATAGCTCACATTCACAAGAAGACCATGTCAACATGTATTTCAGTAAAAGAGTCCTGACCTGAAACTCTCACTATGCTAGGAGTTATACTAGACATTTTCCAGAGTTTAAAACGCCTGTAATTTAAAGGCAGATAGGTCCACTGCTTGTTTATCCAGATCCATCAGTGTATTTTGGCTGCAGCAGGAGTGGTCCTCACTCAGTAAATACCTGCCCTGCTGTAACACACTGTCTGTGTCCCAAATTGCACCCTATTCCCTGCATAGTGCACTAACCCCTATAGGCACTGGTCAAAAGTAGTGCACTGTATAGGGAATAGGGTGCCATTTGGAACCTAGTCTTAGTTAACTAGCCTGGCACTGTGGCAGCCAGACAGAGACCATCTTTTCTCAAGACACAAACATACACACTCATGGCCCTCAGTCACACATGTAAATGTTAGGTTTGTTAGACAACACTGTGTGAGTGATTGTCAGTGAACTGCTGTCCTGTCATGTACAGAATAGGTACACCTTGCTGTATCCTTTCTCTCAGTCTTTGTCCACAAAGAAAAGGGAAACGATGATGTGAAGTGTGTTACATTTCTCATGTCTCTCTGTATCTGTCTCTCTCTGTCTCTCTGTCTCACCGTCTCTCTCTCTCTGTCTCTCTCTGTCTCTCTGTCTCTCTCTCTCACCGTCTCTCTGTATCTGTCTCTCTCACCGTCTCTCTGTCTGTCTCTCTCACCGTCTCTCTGTATCTGTCTCTCTGTGTCTCTGTGCAGAGATCTCTTCATTGTGTGTCCCACCATAAAGATGGCCAACTTCTGGGCAGCTAACACCAGATCCAATGTGTTCATGTACTACCTGCCTGAGGACACCGCCCAGACCAGGTAATCACTGGGTGTGAGGAGGACTAGGCAGCCAGGTCAGGTCAGGCCTCCAGACCAGGTAATCACTGGGTGTGAGGAGGACTAGGCAGCCAGGTCAGGTCAGGCCTCCAGACCAGGTAATCACTGGGTGTGAGGAGGACTAGGCAGCCAGGTCAGGTCAGGCCTCCAGACCAGGTAATCACTGGGTGTGAGGAGGACTAGGCAGCCAGGTCAGGTCAGGCCTCCAGACCAGGTAATCACTGGGTGTGAGGAGGACGAGGCAGCCAGGTCAGGTCAGGCCTCCAGACCAGGTAATCACTGGGTGTGAGGAGGACTAGGCAGCCAGGTCAGGTCAGGCCTCCAGACCAGGTAATCACTGGGTGTGAGGAGGACTAGGCAGCCAGGTCAGGTCAGGCCTCCAGACCAGGTAATCACTGGGTGTGAGGAGGACTAGGCAGCCAGGTCAGGTCAGGCCTCCAGACCAGGTAATCACTGGGTGTGAGGAGGACTAGGCAGCCAGGTCAGGTCAGGCCTCCAGACCAGGTAATCACTGGGTGTGAGGAGGACTAGGCAGCCAGGTCAGGTCAGGCCTCCAGACCAGGTAATCACTGGGTGTGAGGAGGACTAGGCAGCCAGGTCAGGTCAGGCCTCCAGACCAGGTAATCACTGGGTGTGAGGAGGACTAGGCAGCCAGGTCAGGTCAGGCCTCCAGACCAGGTAATCACTGGGTGTGAGGAGGACGAGGCAGCCAGGTCAGGTCAGGCCTCCAGACCAGGTAATCACTGGGTGTGAGGAAGACTAGGCAGCCAGGTCAGGTCAGGCCTCCAGACCATTGACTACTAGTCAAGTAGTACTTGCGTTAACTCAGACTACCTCGTTGTGTCCAGAAATACTATTACATGTGTTTTGCTGTGTTGCTATGGAAGCGGCATGATAATCTATTATTTATTTGTTTTGTTTTGCTGTGTTGCTAGGGAAGTGGCATGATGATGTATTATTTATTTGTTTTGCTGTGTTGCTAGGGAAGTGGCATGATGATGTATTATTTATTTTGTTTTGCTGTGTTGCTAGGGAAGTGGCATGATAATGTATTATTTGTTTTGCTGTGTTGCTAGGGAAGTGGCATGACAATGTATTATTTATTTGTTTTGCTGTGTTGCTAGGGAAGTGGCATGATGATGGATTATTTATTTTGTTTTGCTGTGTTGCTAGGGAGGTGGCATGATAATGTAGTGTTTATTTGTGTGTGATTTGTTTTCATTTCAGTGCTGACCTGTCAGTACCCCTGGATGTCCACTATGCCTTTGGCCTCCCCCACAGCCCCCTGACCTATGACCTGTTCACCAACACAGAGAGACGCCTCTCCCTACAGATGATGACCTACATGGCCAACTTCATCAAGTCCGGGTAAATTATTTTTTTTTTAAATAGAAATTACTTTAAATAAACGCCAACCATACTTTATAGTATTTCCTTTTCAATCTAAATCAATTGGTTTATTTTGTATTGTTTGGTACATCTAAACCAATCTGCATGACTGGAGAATAGTGCCTTATGCATGTGGCGTCAGAATATACCATATCTGTCATTTAGCAGACACTTTTTTCCAAAGTGACTTACAGTCGTGCGAACATCACGTCTCTTACTTGTACGTCTTCTCCTTGTGAACAGAAATCCCAACCAGGCTCACAGTGTGTCCCGCGTGGCCTTCAGCGAGGCGGCGCTGCCCCTCTGGCATGCCTTCCAGTCTCACCCTGAGGGGGACAGCTATATGGAGGTGGAGCCAGGCCTCAGCAACCACAGGGGCCTCCGCAGGGCCCAGTGCTCCTTCTGGGCCGACTACGTCCCCTCTCTGACCGCCTCCATTGGTGGGTACAAGTCCAAACTCAAAATAAGATGATGTAAATCATCAGTTTGCCTAACAAACCACAGACATCTTTGCCCCCCAAAAAAACAGAGTAACACAAAGGCTAAAAAAACCCCACAGAAAACAAGTGTTAATTATTCACTTCCTGTTATTTCAGTGTCAGAAGGACATACATAGAAACATACAGTATTCAGACACCTTCCTTTTTCTTCGTTTGGTTACTTTACAGCCTTATTCTAAAATGTATTAAATAATACATATACACAATACCCAATAATGACAAAGAGAAACAGTAAAAAGTTTTGCAAATGTATAAAATTAAAAAACGTATTTACCAAAGTATTCAGACCCTTTGCTATGAGACTCACAATTGAACTCCGGTGCATCCTGTTTCCATTGATCATCCTTGAGATGTTTATACAACTAGATTGGAGTCCACCTGTGGTAAATTCAATTGATTGGACATGATTTGGAAAGGCACACACCTGTCTATGTTAGGTCGAACAGAGCAGAAACCAAGCCATGAGGTCGAAGGAATTGTCCGTAGAGCTCCGAGACAGGATTGTGTCTAGGCACAGATCTGCAGAAGGGTACCAAAACATTTCTGCAGCATTGAAGGTCCCCAAGAACTCAGTGGACTCCAACATTCTTAAATGGAAGAAGTTTGGAACCACCAAGACTCTTCCAGAGCTGGCCACCCGGCCAAACTGACCAATCGGGGCAGAAGGGCCTTGGTCAGGGAAGTGACCAAGAACCTGATGGTCACTCTGACAGAGTTCCAGAGTTCCTCTGTGGAGATGGGAGAACCAGAAAGACAACCATCTCTGTAGCAATCCATCAATCAGGCCTTTATGGTAGAGTGGCCATACGGAAGCCACTCCTCAGTAAAAGGCACATGACAACCAGCTGGGAGTTTTCCTAAAGGCACCTAAAGGACACTCAGACCATGAGAAACAAGATTCTCTGGTCTGATGAAACCAAGATTGAACTCTTTGGCCTGAATGCCAAGCGTCACGTCTGGAGGAAACCTAGCACCATCCATATGCATGATGCATGATGCTGGCACCATAATGGTGCTGGCACCATAATGCTGAGCCCGGACTTGAACCCGATCGAACATCAATGGAGAGACCTGAAAATAGCTGTGCAGCGACGCTCCCCATCCAACCTGACAGAGCTTGAGAGGATCTGCAGAGAAGAATGGGAGAAACTCCCCAAATACAGGTGTGCCAAGCTTGTAGCGTCATACCCAAGAAGACTCAAGGCTGTTAATCGCTGCCAAAGGTGCTTCAACAAAGTACTGAGTACTAATGTCATATTTATAAAAACCTGTTTTTGCTTTGTCTTTGTGGGTTATTGTGTGTAGATTGATGAGAAAAAAAACCAATGTGATCCATTTTAGAATAAGGCTGTAACGTAACAAAATGTGGAACAAGTCAAGGGGTCTGAATACTTTGCACTGTATGTAGCCAGTAATTAGAGGTTTGCTACTGTATGTACTTAGATGGTGCCAAACGTTCAGTTTCCATCTGCAGAGCCTTTCATCTTTAGGAAAAACATCCATATATCACCACTTTAGAGAAGCTACTCTTACTTCACGGGATGACTTGGTGTCACAAGAAAGATGTCTCTCTGTTTTTCAGGCAAACTTTCATCTGCTGTGTCGGAAGGGGAATCTGCTGGTTTGGGGGCTGGAACTCCAACACCAGAAACCAAGTTATTTGTTGATTTCTTGACAACTGTCACCCAGAGCAAACCCAAGTCAGAGAAGGATGCTTATAATTAGAAAGAACATCCACACTACGTATCGTCTAATCTGCATTTAGGGTTTATCACTCACACATAGTGAGAAATGACATGTTGTTTCAACTGCCAAAGTAGTCGGTAAATTAAGTCGTGTCATTTAAGTGCCTGTTTAGTTTCCACACAAATGAAATAAAACAATAAAACAATTGCATTACATAATACTCCTGAAGTCTGTGGTGTTGTTTATACGTTCTTCACGTCTAGAGTAGTAATCAGGTCATCTCTCGTGATGGCTTGAACATTAAAGTCAACTAGCTCATTTGGGTCTGTGTGCTGGGATTGGTAACCAAGGAGACATTACTTTAATTGAGTCAAATCGGAGAATCTCCAGAGTCAGTTACTAGACTGATAATAGAGGTGTAAAACAGCTGTCTTATTGAAGTGTACGTTTGGTGTGAAGTCTTGTTTCATTTGGCTCAGTCCCAATAGTGTACCCTACTATTTTAGTGCACTACTTCTAACCAGAGTCATATGGGCCCTGAGTACTTTTTCCAGGATTTTTAAGTAATTAATTAGCATTTTATTGCATGACATAAGTATTTGATCACCTACCAACCAGTAAGAATTCCAGCTGTCACAGACCTGTTAGTTTTTCTTTAAGAAGCCCTCCTGTTCTCCACTCATTACCTGTATTAACTGCACCTGTTTGAACTCGTTATCTGTATAAAATACACCTGTCCACACACTCAATCAGACTCCAACCACTCCACAATGGCCAAGACCAGAGAGCTGTGTAAGGACATCAGGGATACAATTGTAGACCTGCACAAGGCTGGGATGGACTACAGGACAAAAGGCAAGCAGCTTGGTGAGAAGGCAACAACTGTTGGTGCAATTATTAGAAAATGGAAGAAGTTCAAGATGACGGTCAATCACCCTCGGTCTGGGGCTCCATGCAAGATCTCACCTCGTGGGGCATCAATGATCATGAGGAAGGTGAGGGCAGTGTTTCAAATACTTGTTCTCCCCACTGTATGTCACATTCTTGAATGTGTTCACCCACAGGATAATTCACCACTTTGGCCAGTTGCTCGAAAGGAGACCACAAGAGATACAATCTAAAAGATAAGGGTGCCCATGAGGTCCTTCTAGTCCTAGTGGCCCCAGGGTTAACTACTGTAGAGACTGGCTGAGCTGGCCCTAACCTTACAGGGTTTATTACTGTAGAGACTGACTGAGCTGGCCCTAACCTTACAGGGTTTATTACTGTTTTGTAGAGACTGACTGAGCTGGCCCTAACCTTACATGACCGTAGCTAAGCTTTGTTCCTGGCGCTCACACACACTACACTGTTCTGTGTACGTTGTACACATTCCACCTCATGGATGCCAAATAGATGAACAGAGAAATAAAAATGAGTTATGTGGTCTGGACAGATTAATGCTAGTCCTACCACACCACACCTCTCCATGTAATCTGGACAGATTAATGCTAGTCCTACCACATCACACCTCTCCATGTCCTCCAGACAGATTAATGCTAGTCCTACCACACCACACCTCTCCATGTAATCTGGACAGATTAATGCTAGTCCTACCACACCTCTCCGTGTCATCTGGACAGATTAATGCTAGTCCTACCACACCACACCTCTCCGTGTCCTCTAGACAGATTAATGCTAGTCCTACCACACCACACTTCTCCATGTCCTCTAGACAGATTAATGCTAGTCCTACCACACCACACCTCTCCATGTCCTCTAGACAGATTAATGCTAGGCCTACCACACATTTCATTGTCCTCTAGACAGATTAATGATAAACCCACCACAGCTCTCCATGTCCTCTAGACAAATGAATGCTAAGCCTACCACAGCTCTCCATGTTCTCTGGACATATTAATGCTAGGCCTACCACAGTTCTCCATGTCCTCTAGACAGATTAATGCTAAACCTACCACACCTTTCATTGTCCTCTAGACAGATTCATGCTCAGCCTACCACACCTCTCCTCTTCTAGTTCAACTACCAGTTCAAGAGGCCATGCTATGATGCAACTGGTGTTGCAGGCTGGTCTACATCCCAAATGGCACCCTATTCCCTATGGAGTGCACTACTTTTGACCAGAGCCATATGGGCCCTGGTCAAAAGTAGTGCCTTTAATCCCATTTGGGATGCATCCACGATCTCCCAATCAACAAATATCAGTGCTTGTGATAGTGTTCCTCATCAGAGAGGTCAACAGGTCAGTGTTTCCAGGGTTCACGGTCCTCATCAGAGAGGTCAACAGGTCAGTATTCCGAGGGTTCACGGTCCTCATCAGAGAGGTCAACAGGTCAGTGTTCCGAGGGTTCACGGTCCTCATCAGAGAGGTCAACAGGTCAGTGTTCCGAGGGTTCACGGTCCTCATCAGAGAGGTCAACAGGTCAGTGTTCCGAGGGTTCACGGTCCTCATCAGAGAGGTCAACAGGTCAGTGTTTCGAGGGTTCACGGTCCTCATCAGAGAGGTCAACAGGTCAGTGTTCCGAGGGTTCACGGTCCTCATCAGAGAGGTCAACAGGTTAGCTACAGTTAAATGAGGGATTTCCCATCCTCTCTGTCTGCGTCCCCAAATGGCAACCTATTCGCTACATGCAGGTCAAAAGTGGTAGGGAATAGAGTACCATTTTGGACACAGCATCTTCTAAACCTGCCAGGATACCAGCCACTCTCTACACCTTAATTCTCCAAAAAGCAGCGACCCATTCAGCATCAATTAGCAACAGCCTACATCCAAGGATAAAGCAATGAGTTAGGATACCAAAACCCACCTGGTCATTTCCTAGAACTGCTTTAAGGACAAAGGGTGGATTTTAGTTGTGCGTTTTAATTTATTAGACACACCACAAGGTTAAAGTAATTCTCTAGATCAGTGAATCTACTCTGTTGGATACAGAGCTCTGCTAGAGATATCCTGCTGGATGCCCAATCCCCTACTGAGGTTTGGCCAGTCTGATTATCATAGGATATGATCCTCTGACTGAGGATACATCCTCCGCTTTTAGGATTAATACAGTACTCCTCTATAACATTTTAGGATTAATACAGTATTCCTATATAACATTTTAGGATTAATACAGTACTCCTCTTGAACCTTTTAGGATTAATACAGTATTCCTATATAACATTTTAGGATTAATACAGTATTCCTCTATAACATTTTAGGATTAATACAGTATTCCTCTATAACATTTTAGGATGAATACAGTATTCCTCTATAACATTTTAGGATTAATACAGTATTCCTCTATAACATTTTAGGATTAATACAGTATTCCTCTATAACATTTTAGGATTAATACAGTATTCCTCTATAACATTTTAGGATTAATACAGTATTCCTCTATAACATTTTAGGATGAATACAGTATTCCTCTATAACAGTTTAGGATTAATACAGTATTCCTCTTGTACCTTTTATAATTAATACAGTATTCCTCTATAACATTTTAGGATGAATACAGTATTCCTCTATAACAGTTTAGGATTAATACAGTATTCCTATATAACATTTTAGGATTAATACAGTATTCCTCTCGTACCTTTTAGGATTAATACAGTATTCCCCTGGAACCATTTCTAAATTTTTAGCTCTGGTCCAGGGGGCCTGTGTGGCTTGTTAACCCTGAACGCTGAGCCTCTTTGAGAGTACCAGAGCCCCCCATATCCAAGACTGATTTTTTAAAAACCTCAAGTCAGTTAAGAACAAATTCTTATTTTCAATGACGGCCTAGGAACAGTGCCCTAGGAACTGCCTGTCCAGAACGACAGATTTGTACCTTGTCAACTCGGGGGTTTGAAACCTTCCGGTTACAAGACCAACGCTCTAACCACTAGGCTACCCTGCCGCATCAAAATGTATATTTCTAAAGAAACACAGTAGTCCTTGTCCAAAGTATAACTTTGTTTACCCAGTGCTGTACTGTACATGTTAAAGAAATGAAAGCCAGTGTGTGGTTTAGTTAAATCCTCTGCTTTTATCCCTTTGCAGCGTTCAATTCAACATCTCATTGAAAACCCAACAACGATGGTTCACCAAGTATTTCAGCATCTGCTTGTAGAAGTGACTGTTTGAGTGAAGTTTATAGTTGACCTTTGACTGGGATTATTAAAAGCACATATTTTATGTGCAAGGTTATTCTTCAAGTTTATGTGTGAGTTAAATTGGGGTTTTGGACATTTTATTGGGCTATGAAATGAATTTATCAGGCAGGCGGGCAGGCGATTGGTTTGAATTTGTTTAAAATTGTTTTTATTAATAAATCAACATACAGAGAAGCTTTAAGGAAGATGATGTTATGTTGTATCAACTATTTATTTTTGTTGGTCAGCCCAAGCTTTTTAAAAATATTTGTGTGTGTGTGTGTGTGTGGAGGAGGGAGAGGTGGGGACTGGAGAAAAGGAAGGGATTAAAACCACCAAAGCAAAACTCCAGGGTTTGTCCCGAAATGTGACGTCAGACAGAAGGACTCACTTGTAGCGAGCGTTGACCGGCGCTGGCTGTCATTTGCACGGCGCCGCTTTACAACAATCTTAGCTCGTGGAATAAATTATATATTTTTTTTTACAAGAATCTCATTCTGGGTTCAATGAAGTTGATATTGGAATCTCGTAATGAGGTGGCTTCTGCCGTGGATTCTAATAGTAGCCAGCACTCATCAGGTAACATTAATTATTTGATTTAATTCTAACGTTCATACTAACTTTTTATTTATTTTATCTATGGTTTTCAAGATTACAGGTTATGGATTACAGATCATAAGAATATGAGACATATAAATGATCGCAGGTTGTGCACATCTATACAGATTAGATTATTTAATTGCGTAATAACACACAGAGACTTTTTGCGCGCGGTGCCAATTACCCATTATTGGTTTCGCATTGACACTGGCTATAATCGTGTTGTCAATGTTAATCATACAATAGACCTACTCAGAATCTGTCTCTGTGCTAGCGCTGAAACCTAGACAGTCATGAAACGCTAAGATTGGGCACTCCTCTACTCTCTCCTCCACTCTCTCTTTCCTCTACTCTCTCCTCCACTCTCTCTTCCTCTCTTAGCTCTCTCTTCCACTCTCTCTTCCTCTCTTTCCTCTACTCTCCCTTTCTCTCTTTACTCTAGTCTCTCCTCCACTCTCTCTTTCCTCTACTCTCTCTTCCTCTCTTAGCTCTACTCTCTCCTCTACTCTCTCTTCCTCTCTTAGCTCTACTCTCTCCTCCACTCTCTTTCTCTCTTTACTCTAATCTCTCCTCCACTCTCTCTTTCCTCTACTCTCTCTTCCTCTCTTAGCTCTACTCTCTCCTCTACTCTCTCCTCCACTCTCTCTTTCTCTCTTTACTCTAATCTCTCCTCCAATCTCTCTTTCCTCTACTCTCTTCCTCTCTTAGCTCTACTCTCTCCTCTACTCTCGTATCTCTTTCCTCTACTCTCTCCTCCACTCTCTCTTTCCTCTACTCTCTCTTCCTCTCTTAGCTCTACTCTCTCCTCCACTCTCTCTTTCCTTCACTCTCTCCTCCACTCTCTCTTTCCTCTACTCTCTTATCTCTTTACTCTACTCTCTCCTCCACTCTCTCTTTCCTCTACTCTCTTCTCTTTACTCTACTCTCTTCTCTTTACTCTACTCTCTCCTCCACTCTCTCTTTCTCTCTTTCCTCTAGTCTCTCCTCCACTCTCTCTTTCCTCTACTCTCTCTTCCTCTCTTAGCTCTACTCTCTCCTCCACTCTCTCTTTCCTTCACTCTCTCTCATTTTAGCTCAGCTAATGACAGGTCAGGTACTACCTCAGTACTGTCTCTGACTAATATAGTTTGAAGTGTGTTATTTGGTAGGTGTGGTTAAATGACCCTGGCCTGAAAGTGATTTATTTCTTTCAGTCACTAGTCCCATGGATTACTTTATAAGGGGAAACCAAACCACTAGATCCAATGTGGTATTTGTGTCCATGGGGCTGACTGAACTAGATTGAATTCAATAAATGTAAAGACTAAGGAAGAACAAACGGGTATGTTTTGCATGTGATCCCTACCCTACATTGATCTTCAGTCTACAATACTGCAGCCTCATACACAACTTTATCTTCATCTTTAGGTTGGTGGTGGAACTCCTGGCCTTAGTTTGGAAATGTGTCAGAGTGTTTCCCTCTGGAATCAAACATATTTCCACCTGCTGTGGTCTGATGTCACGTACTACTGTTAAAAATGTTCCTGGAAGAACGACTTCCTTCCACAACAAATTTGGGGTGAATGCAACTACAGGCCCCATTCAAATGTAACCCCTGTCTACTGTATCACTATACTGGCAGAGTGACCCCATAACCCCTGTCTACTGTATCACTATACTGGCTGGGTGACCCCATAACCCCTGTCTACTGTATCACTATACTGGCTGGGTGACCCCATAACCCCTGTCTACTGTATCACTATACTGGCTGGGTGGTCCCATAACCCCTGTCTACTGTATCACTATACTGGCTGGATGACCCCATAACCCCTGTCTACTGTATCACTATACTGGCTGGGTGACCCCATAACCCCTGTCTACTGAATCACTATACTGGCTGGGTGACCCCATAACCCCTGTCTACTGTATCACTATACTGGCTGGGTGGTCCCATAACCCCTGTCTACTATATCACTATACTGGCTGGGTGACCCCATAACCCCTGTCTACTATATCACTATACTGGCTATGTGAGGAGGGGATGTTAGTTGTTGGTGCACATGACCAATGACATAGGTAGTGATGATGAACCTGGAGCTGCTGCTGGTCTCCATTCTGTGGGTTTTCAGGAATAGCACAACATGACATGCTAAAGACCAACCCACCAGTATAACCCAGTCTTTCATAAATGTTGTTCTGTCCATCCTACAGGTCTTTTCCCAACATTCCACAGCCATGCCTCCCTTGACGGCGACCATAGAGCTGTATAACCGCACAGCGTACTGCAAATGGCCGTGCAAGTGTGCCAAGAGCGCCCCCCTGTGTCCGCCAGGGGTCAGTGTGCTGATGGACGGCTGTGACTGCTGTAAGGCCTGTTCCAAGCAGGTGGGGGAGACCTGCAACGAGGCAGACGTCTGTGACTACCATAAGGGACTGTACTGTGACTACAGCGTGGACAAGCCGAGGTACGAAAAAGGAGTATGTGCCTGTAAGTGTCAGATAACTTTCCTCTTTGAGTTGTATCGTTGTACCATCTCCATCTGTGCTGTGAAGTCAGATAACTTTCCTCTTTGAGTTGTATCGTTGTACCATCTCCATCTGTGCTGTGAAGTCAGATAACTTTCCTCTTTGAGTTGTATCGTTGTATCATCTCCATCTGTGCTGTGAAGTCAGATAACTTTCCTCTTTGAGTTGTATCGTTGTACCATCTCCATCTGTGCTGTGAAGTCAGATAACTTTCGTCTTTGAGTTGTATCGTTGTACCATCTCCATCTGTGCTGTGAAGTCAGATAACTTTCCTCTTTGAGTTGTATCGTTGTACCATCTCCATCTGTGCTGTGAAGTCAGATAACTTTCCTCTTTGAGTTGTATCGTTGTACCATCTCCATCTGTGCTGTGAAGTCAGATAACTTTCCTCTTTGAGTTGTATCATCTCCATCTGTGCTGTGAAGTCAGATAACTTTCCTCTTTGAGTTGTATCGTTGTATCATCTCCATCTGTGCTGTGAAGTCAGATAACTTTCCTCTTTGAGTTGTATCGTTGTACCATCTCCATCTGTGCTGTGAAGTCAGATAACTTTCCTCTTTGAGTTGTATCGTTGTACCATCTCCATCTGTGCTGTGAAGTCAGATAACTTTCCTCTTTGAGTTGTATCGTTGTACCATCTCCATCTGTGCTGTGAAGTCAGATAACTTTCCTCTATGAGTTGTATCGTTGTACCATCTCCATCTGTGCTGTGAAGTCAGATAACTTTCCTCTTTGAGTTGTATCGTTGTATCATCTCCATCTGTGCTGTGAAATCAGATAACTTTCCTCTTTGAGTTGTATCATCTCCATCTGTGCTGTGAAGTCAGATAACTTTCCTCTTTGAGTTGTATCGTTGTATCATCTCCATCTGTGCTGTGAAGTCAGATAACTTTCCTCTTTGAGTTGTATCGTTGTACCATCTCCATCTGTGCTGTGAAGTCAGATAACTTTCCTCTTTGAGTTGTATCGTTGTACCATCTCCATCTGTGCTGTGAAGTCAGATAACTTTCCTCTTTGAGTTGTATCGTTGTACCATCTCCATCTGTGCTGTGAAGTCCGTTTGTAAATATAGAGACAGTAATGAGAAGGGACGTTGTTTTGATTCGACAACTGAATTGATGCATGTATTTCTTTGTGTGCCACCGTACATTGACACGGGTCTCTCTTGAGGAAGGCGTTTAGAGCTGGAATGCCGACATTGAACAGTCTCAACTATAACGCGTTTCTTGTTTTCCTATAGGGGATGTACTTTACTGTGTAGCGCTGACTCTTAATATTTTACATGATCTATCAAACAGACATGGTGGGCACAGGCTGCGAGTACGACGGAGTGATCTACCGCAACGGTCAGAGCTTCCAACCCAGCTGTAAGTACCGCTGTCTGTGTGTAAACGGCGCCATCGGTTGTGTGCCGCTCTGCACAGACTCCCAACCGCCCCGGGTGTGGTGCCAGACGCCCAGGCGGGTCAAACTGCCGGGCCGATGCTGTGAGCAGTGGATCTGTGACGAGCCCAGGAAGACGCGCAAGGCAGACACCAGGCATGAGGAGATAGGTACACTACTAGATTCTATGGGCTGCATCTCAAATGGTACCCTATGTCCTATGTAGTGCACTACTTTTGACCAGAGCACTATGGGGCCCATTGGTTTCCCAGAAAACCCGTTTGGAAGATTCCTGAAATCAGGAAGGAATAAGCAGGGAATCCAGGAATCTTCCAACCAGTATTTCTGGAAAACCTGGGCGTTTTTTGGGGGGCTGGAGTTACCGGAATTTGGCATCCCTAATCAGGAGTCTGTTCCTCTGTTGACATGGCAGTGCGCGCCAGCCACAATGAGGTCTGGCATAAGAACTGCATTACCCAGACAACCTCCTGGTCCCCGTGTTCCAAGACCTGTGGACGTGGCCTGTCCCTGAGGATCTCCAACGCCAACGACCAGTGTGAGTTGATCAAGGAGTCGCGCCTCTGCAACATCCGGCCCTGTGACGTGGACATCACCAAGCACATCAAGGTGAGAACATCTGTCGTGGCTTGTGCCCTAAATGGCACCCTATTCCCTATAAAGTGTACTACCCATAGGGCTCTGGTCAAAAGTAGTGCACTTTATAGGGAATAGGTTGGTCCCTGATCAAAAGTAGTGCACTTTATAGGGAATAGGTTGGTCCCTGGTAAAAAGTAGTACACTTTATAGGGAATAGGTTGGTCCCTGGTCAAAAGTAGTACACTTTATAGACACACACAATATCTCTCACTTTTGCTTTCAATGAAACCAGGCCCAACTTCATCAACTCATGTATTGTGCATGTAAACATGGTTTTAAAGTCATATGGGTGACATATGTTTTCTCAATACAGTTGAACATCATTTTGACAGTGTAACGTTATCCTGACTCCATATGTCAACCACTCAAGTGTTGATTCTGACCCATGTTGACCTATGAACCCCTCAGCCAGGGAAGAAGTGTCTGAACATTTACAGGGAGGAGCAGAGCCAGAACTTCACAATCTCAGGCTGCAACAGCAAGAAGCCCTACCGTCCAAAATACTGTGGTGTCTGCGTGGCCACAGACGATCGCTGCTGCATCCCTTACAAGTCCAAGACTATCGAGGTGGAGTTCGAGTGTCCCGACGGAGCCACTCTGACATGGCAGGTGATGTGGATCAACGCCTGCTTCTGTAACCTCAGCTGCAGGAACCCCAACGACATCTTCTCTGAGCTGGAGCACTACTACGACCACAATGAGGTCATCAACTGAGCAGCCTTGTCCGAGCCTGAACGTACAGGAGGGCAGGAGACCATCTCCTGTTTCTGTAGCATGAGGTAGTTTAGTGTACAAGTACAACCCCTGGGTAAGACGCTAGTCTACCGCGGGGCCTTTTACCCAAATTCATCTCCTTAATAATGCTGAATGCCAAGCGTTTCTAGAGTCTTTGGTATGATTCCACTGGGGAGAACTGAGCAGAGGACAGGTTCGTTTAGGTTATTATTGACTCCAGCTTTACATTCCTTGGAATAAAGGGATTGATGATTTGTTGGTTAGTTGAATTAGATGTTGAAGTACCAGGCTGGAACAAAGCCTGCACACCACTAAGGTCCCCAGGAGTAGGATTGAAGAACATTGCAGTTGAACCCTGCCCAAACTCTTCATTAAGATCTTGATAAAAAAAATAAAAAAAATTATACACAGGGTTTATCAGTTATTTAACCTCCATTCAATGAAAAGAAAATATATGTAGGTGTTTTTCAATCTAAATATACACTGAGTGTACAAAACATTAAGTACACCTTCCTAATATTGAGTTGCACCCCCTTTTTGCCCTCAGAACATTCTCAATTTGCCAGAGAATGGACTCTACAAGGTGTCCAAAGCGTTCCACAGGGATGCTGGCCCATGTTGACTCCAATGCTTCCCACAGTTGTGTCAAATTGGCTGGATGTCCTTTGGGTGGTGGACCATTCTTGATACACACGGGAAGCTGTTGAGCGTGGAAAAACCCAGCAGCTTTGCAGTTCTTGATACAAACCGGTGCACCTGGCACCTACTACCATAACCCTGTTCAAAGGCACTGACATCTTTTGTCTTACCCATTCACCATAAGAATGGCACACATACACAATCCATGTCTCAAGACTTAAAAATCATTCTTTAACCAGGTCTCCTCCCCTTCATCTACACTGATTGAAGTGGATTTAACAAAGTGACATCAATAAGGGATCATAGCTTTCACCTGGATTCACCTGGTCAGTCTGTCATGGAATGTTTTGTACACTCAGTATATTAGCGGAAGTTGATCATGTATTTGTGATGATACCATAGTAGGACACAGGCGTCAAACCTATTGTAATTATGCATCATATTCATATGGGGATAATCTTCTACCAAGTTAGGGCATTAACCACTTGAGTGGTGATCCTGTTGTGTACTCTTATGTTTCCCTCTTTTTGTGTCATGTCATTAAGCTTACTGTGTATGTACTGTTGTGCTCAAAACATTTAGTCAAGTATTTTGTAGTTCACTGCAAAGTGTACAGTATATCAGACAAGATTCTCTCACATTTTCTCAGTTTTGCATTGATTTCCATTGACTCTTAAGTGAACAATAATAGTGTTTGTCTCAATGTCTGCATTGTCAAGTCAGTTGTTATTTGAGCTCTACGAGGTTAAAAGTGTATCAACTTTTTATTGATTGAAATTTGATTGAGATCGGCTCAATAAGTGTTGTCATTTATTTCATTGGTCAATACTCTAGTAAACCATGTATCATATCCATGTCATCATAAACAACAAACAAACTCATCCAGGAAGTCACATTTGATTGGTTAGTATTAAGATTTGGGTCGTGACAAATCTTTTCAAATACATTTTGTAAAAATAATTTCGTCATAATTACAAAGTGGTACTATACGTACGTTGCATTTCTATATCATTTAAATCTTAATATAATCCGTTTTTCATCATTTGAAAGATTTGACCAAACATTAATACATCTTATCTCAGGGCTTATTTAAGCGTCTTCCTAGGATCACTGATAGCTACAGTCTTTATGTATTACAGACGTCTCATGTTATAAAAATAAATAAAATAGGGAGTCGTCAATTTGATCCATCACATATAAAAAGCCAGACAATAGACACAGATGGCTTTCACACCAGAACTGTCCATTACATGTTACTGGTGGAAACCCTCCCGGCATTGTTACATTCTAACATATCAGAGATACTATTTCCACAGAGGAACATCCATACAGATTACACATCACCCAAATGACGTACAGTATGACAACCGTTGGGTATAAACTCTTATTACCCACAATGCAGTGAGAACAGCATAGGTAGAGGACAGTCTATCATAGCCGTATGTTGTGGTTTATTGTCAGCAGCAACACAGGCAGTAGGGTAGACAGGACAGGGGTTATGAGGTTTATTGTCAGCAGCAACACAGGCAGTAGGGTAGACAGGGGTTATGAGGTTCGTTGTCAGCAGCAACACAGGCAGTAGGGTAGACAGGACAGGGGTTATGAGGTTTGTTGTCAGCAGCAACACAGGCAGTAGGGTAGACAGGACAGGGGTTATGAGGTTTGTTGTCAGCAGCAACACAGGCAGTAGGGTAGACAGGACAGGGGTTATGAGGTTTGTTGTCAGCAGTAACACAGGCAGTAGGGTAGACAGGACAGGGATTAAGAGGTTTGTTGTCAGCAGCAACACAGGCAGTAGGGTAGACAGGACAGGGGTTATGAGGTTTGTTGTCAGCAGTAACACAGGCAGTAGGGTAGACAGGACAGGGGTTATGAGGTTTGTTGTCAGCAGTAACACAGGCAGTAGGGTAGACAGGACAGGGGTTATGAGGTTTGTTGTCAGCAGCAACACAGGCAGTAGGGTAGACAGGACAGGACAGGGGTTATGAGGTTTGTTGTCAGCAGCAACACAGGCAGTAGGGTAGACAGGACAGGGGTTATGAGGTTTGTTGTCAGCAGCAACACAGGCAGTAGGGTAGACAGGACAGGGGTTATAAGGTTTGTTGTCAGCAGCAACACAGGCAGTAGGGTAGACAGGACAGGACAGGGGTTATGAGGTTTGTTGTCAGCAGCAACACAGGCAGTAGGGTAGACAGGACAGGGATTAAGAGGTTTGTTGTCAGCAGCAACACAGGCAGTAGGGTAGACAGGACAGGACAGGGGTTATGAGGTTTGTTGTCAGCAGCAACACAGGCAGTAGGGTAGACAGGACAGGGGTTATGAGGTTTGTTGTCAGCAGCAACACAGGCAGTAGGGTAGACAGGACAGGGGTTATGAGGTTTGTTGTCAGCAGCAACACAGGCAGTAGGGTAGACAGGACAGGGGTTATGAGGTTTGTTGTCAGCAGCAACACAGGCAGTAGGGTAGACAGGACAGGGGTTATGAGGTTTGTTGTCAGCAGCAACACAGGCAGTAGGGTAGACAGGACAGGGGTTATGAGGTTTGTTGTCAGCAGTAACACAGGCAGTAGGGTAGACAGGACAGGGGTTATGAGGTTTGTTGTCAGCAGCAACACAGGCAGTAGGGTAGACAGGACAGGGGTTATGAGGTTTGTTGTCAGCAGCAACACAGGCAGTAGGGTAGACAGGACAGGGGTTATGAGGTTTGTTGTCAGCAGCAACACAGGCAGTAGGGTAGACAGGACAGGACAGGGGTTATGAGGTTTGTTGTCAGCAGCAACACAGGCAGTAGGGTAGACAGGACAGGGGTTATGAGGTTCGTTGTCAGCAGCAACACAGGCAGTAGGGTAGACAGGACAGGGGTTATGAGGTTCGTTGTCAGCAGCAACACAGGCAGTAGGGTAGACAGGACAGGGGTTATGAGGTTTGTTGTCAGCAGCAACACAGGCAGTAGGGTAGACAGGACAGGGATTATGAGGTCAGGGTTTAGGGACACTGGGGTTGTGTCCCAAATGTTTCCCTATTTCCCACATAGTCAAAAGTAGTGCACTATAAAGGAAACAGGGAGCCATTTAGGAGATAACCTATGAACTTTCAGTGACCAGGGCACTAGCAGACGTCCTCAGTCTTGCTGCTGGACACGACAACGGTCTGATCTACGGTGCTGTTGGAGACATTCTCCATGGACACGTCGGTGTGCTCCCGGACGGGCTGGTGGTCGTTGGCGTGAGAGCGGCTCCTGCTGCTGTCGCAGGAGGCGATGCTGGAGCCTGAGGCGGTGCGGGACCTCACCAGTCTGGTCATGCTGGCTGAGGACACTAAGAGAAGGAAGGAGAGACAGTTACCATAGCTTGGTATATCTAACATAACATAGCATAACTAGCATAGCATACATATTTTTTTTTATGTTTAGGGGGTAGATCAGCTTTAATATTTCAGATGGAGTGTAGCTTCCATCAATGTAATTGTCACGTCCACTCTATTCCCTATATAGTGTATTGCTTTGACCAGAGCCTGAGGGCTCTATTCAATCCGTATCGCGGAAATTCTGTGTTACAGCGTGATTGAAATGCAATGCAGAGAGACGGCATTCACGGTAAACGCTACACACAGGACGTCGCCTCAACTGGAAATGACCGTTACGCTTCAGCGACACCGTTTGAATAGAGCCCCTAGTCTTAGTGGAGGGGACACCGTTTGAATAGAGCCCCTAGTCTTAGTGGAGGGGACACCGTTTGAATAGAGCCCCTAGTCTTAGCGGAGGGGACACCGTTTGAATAGAGCCCCTAGTCTTAGGGGAGGGGACACCGTTTAAATAGAGCCCCTAGTCTTAGTGGAGGGGACACCGTTTGAATAGAGCCCCTGGTCTTAATGGAGGGGACACCGTTTGAATAGAGCCCCTAGTCTTAGCGGAGGGGACACCGTTTGAATAGAGCCCCTAGTCTTAGCGGAGGGGACACCGTTTGAATAGAGCCCCTAGTCTTAGTGGAGGGGACACCGTTTGAATAGAGCCCCTAGTCTTAGTGGAGGGGACACCAATGAGAAGCACTGTCATAGAAAGTGAATAGTCTCTGGGTACACTAGGAGGCTGGTAGCTACATTTTAGTTCTTGTTCTTCAGTTTTCTCTCAGCGCATGACGACAGCTTCTGTGAAGTGGAAACGTGTGTTTGGGTGCAGGGATAATGTAGAAACATTGTGTGTTTGGGTGCAAGGATAATGTAGAAACATTGTGTGTTTGGGTGCAGGGATAATGTAGAAACATTGTGTGTTTGGGTGCAGGGATAGTGGAAACATTGTGTGTTTGGGTGCAGGGATAATGTGGAAACATTGTGTTTGGGTGCAGGGATAATGTAGAAACATTGTGTGTTTGGGTGCAGGGATAATGTAGGAACATTGTGTGTTTAGGTGCAGGGATAGTGGAAACATTGTGGGTTTAGGTGCAGGGATAGTGGAAACATTGTGTGTTTGGGTGCAGGGATAATGTAGAAACATTGTGTGTTTAGGTGCAGGGATAATGTAGAAACATTGTGTGTTTGGGTGCAGGGATAATGTAGAAACATTGTGTGTTTGGGTGCAGGGATAATGTAGAAACATTGCGTGTTTGGGTGCAGGGATAATGGAAACATTGTGTTTAGGTGCAGGGATAATGTGGAAAAGTGTGTTTGGGTGCAGGGATGGTGGAAACATTGTGTGTTTAGGTGCATGTATGGTGGAAATGTGTGTTACGATACTTACTGTAACCCATGATACTTACTGTAACCCACGATACTTACTGTAACCCACGATACTTACTGTAACCCACGATACTTACTGTAACCCACGATACTTACTGTAACCCACAATACTTACTGTAACCCACGATACTTACTGTAACCCATGCCCTGGATGAAGTACTTGAAGGCCTCTGTCAGTTTGCCAGGCTGACTCACCTGGGGAAGTCCTCCACAGTCAGCCATCTGATTGGACAGAGACAAAAGATCATTGGCCAACCAACCGTCATTTGATCACAACAACCCTTTCTCATTATCCATCACATGTATTATTCTTGGATGGTCAATTACATTGTGGTTGCGCATCTTTACTTACAAAGTACTTTTGACAGTAATATGAATTGTTACATCTGTCTGAGCCACACATTAAACTCACCTTGAGCAGTGTGGTCTGTGTTGGGTTGAGCTTTGCGTTGCTCTCGACCACAGCCTCGACTGCAGGGGAGCTGTCTCCTACCACCAACAGAGCAGGACACCTGCAGGAGTCAGCAGATTAATTATCTACTTAACTAATAATGCTCATAGTCAATATGATAACTAATATTTAGTCAATATCATAACTAATACTCATAGCCAATATCATAACTAATACTCATAGCCAATATCATAACTAATACTCATAGTTAATATCATAACTAATACTCAGTCAATATCATAACTGAAACTATCATGAGTAGCTAGGGCCCTGAGTTTTCCCTAGTCAGGTCATGTGGCCAGGTAGAGTCAGGGTCCTGATGCTGAGTCGGTCCGTGTGACGTACTGCAGAGTTCTGGCGTTATTGTTTCTCCCTGGGACAGGCCTCTCGATCTCCAGGCCCCTGCGGCTCTGGTAGGACTTGAAGAACTGGGCCAGGTTGGACTGGTTGACATCATTGGTGATGTGGTTGCGGTATGTGGCGATCAGATCAGGGTTGTTCTGGATCTCCTCCTGTTGCGCAAAGAACAAATCTCAACGGTAACGCTTTCTATGATGTACATACTTATAATGCCTTATAACATAGTTTATAATGCCTTATAACATAGTTTATAATGCATTATAACATAGTTTATAATGCATTATAACATAGTTTATAATGCATTATAACATAGTTTATAATGCATTATAACATAGTTTATAATGCCGTATAACATAGTTTATAATGCCTTATAATACACATGTAATGTGTTATGACACTGACTATAAACATCCATAACAAAGGGTTGATGTTTCACAACAATTCATAGCTATTTAAATATAAATGTAATTGTATCATTCATAATCATGAATATACTGTAGCTTCCAGAGGGGGACAAGTGTAGCTTCCAGAGGGGGACAAGTGTAGCTTCCAGAGGGGGACAAGTGTAGCTTCCAGAGGGGGACAGAAGTCTTATATTGACAGTTTATTGAACAAAGCTACATCTTTAAGATGTTTCAAAACAATGTGTTGCTCTTTCCGTACGGACTGTCAGTGGTTGTAGTGTAGTAGATGAAACAGAAACAGTCATTAAGGTGTTAGTGCTACTATAGTTCCTGTTTCTATCTAACCCTTACCGTTCAATACAGACTGTCAGTGGTTGTAGTGTAGTAGATAAAACAGTCATTAAGGTGTTAGTGCTACTATAGTTCCTGTTTCTATCTAACCCTTACCGTTCCATACAGACTGTCAGTGGTTGTAGTGTAGTAGATAAAACAGTCATTAAGGTGTTAGTGCTACTATAGTTCCTGTTTCTATCTAACCCTTACCGTTCCATACAGACTGTCAGTGGTTGTAGTGTAGTAGATAAAACAGTCATTAAGGTGTTAGTGCTACTATAGTTCCTGTTTCTATCTAACCCTTACCGTTCCATACTGACTGTCAGTGGTTGTAGTGTAGTAGATAAAACAGTCATTAAGGTGTTAGTGCTACTATAGTTCCTGTTTCTATCTAACCCTTACCGTTCCATACAGACTGTCAGTGGTTGTAGTGTAGTAGATAAAACAGTCATTAAGGTGTTAGTGCTACTATAGTTCCTGTTTCTATCTAACCCTTACCGTTCCATACAGACTGTCAGTGGTTGTAGTGTAGTAGATAAAACAGTCATTAAGGTGTTAGTGCTACTATAGTTCCTGTTTCTATCTAACCCTTACCGTTCCATACAGACTGTCAGTGGTTGTAGTGTAGTAGATAAAACAGTCATTAAGGTGTTAGTGCTACTATAGTTCCTGTTTCTATCTAACCCTTACCGTTCCATACAGACTGTCAGTGGTTGTAGTGTAGTAGATAAAACAGTCATTAAGGTGTTAGTGCTACTATAGTTCCTGTTTCTATCTAACCCTTACCGTTCAATACAGACTGTCAGTGGTTGTAGTGTAGTAGATAAAACAGTCATTAAGGTGTTAGTGCTACTATAGTTCCTGTTTCTATCTAACCCTTACCGTTCCATACAGACTGTCAGTGGTTGTAGTGTAGTAGATGAAACAGAAATAGTCATTAAGGTGTTAGTGCTACTATAGTTCCTGTTTCTATCTAACCCTTACCGTTCCATACAGACTGTCAGTGGTTGTAGTGTAGTAGATGAAACAGAAACAGTCATTAAGGTGTTAGTGCTACTATAGTTCCTGTTTCTATCTAACCCTTACCGTTCCATACAGACTGTCAGTGGTTGTAGTGTAGTAGATAAAACAGTCATTAAGGTGTTAGTGCTACTATAGTTCCTGTTTCTATCTAACCCTTACCGTTCCATACAGACTGTCAGTGGTTGTAGTGTAGTAGATAAAACAGTCATTAAGGTGTTAGTGCTACTATAGTTCCTGTTTCTATCTAACCCTTACCGTTCCATACAGACTGTCAGTGGTTGTAGTGTAGTTGATGAAACAGTCATTAAGGTGTTAGTGCTACTATAGTTCCTGTTTCTATCTAACCCTTACCGTTCCATACTGACTGTCAGTGGTTGTAGTGTAGTAGATAAAACAGTCATTAAGGTGTTAGTGCTACTATAGTTCCTGTTTCTATCTAACCCTTACCGTTCCATACAGACTGTCAGTGGTTGTAGTGTAGTAGATAAAACAGAAATAGTCATTAAGGTGTTAGTGCTACTATAGTTCCTGTTTCTATCTAACCCTTACCGTTCAATACAGACTGTCAGTGGTTGTAGTGTAGTAGATAAAACAGTCATTAAGGTGTTAGTGCTACTATAGTTCCTGTTTCTATCTAACCCTTACCGTTCCATACAGACTGTCAGTGGTTGTAGTGTAGTAGATGAAACAGAAACAGTCATTAAGGTGTTAGTGCTACTATAGTTCCTGTTTCTATCTAACCCTTACCGTTCCATACAGACTGTCAGTGGTTGTAGTGTAGTAGATAAAACAGTCATTAAGGTGTTAGTGCTACTATAGTTCCTGTTTCTATCTAACCCTTACCGTTCCATACAGACTGTCAGTGGTTGTAGTGTAGTAGATAAAACAGTCATTAAGGTGTTAGTGCTACTATAGTTCCTGTTTCTATCTAACCCTTACCGTTCCATACAGACTGTCAGTGGTTGTAGTGTAGTAGATAAAACAGTCATTAAGGTGTTAGTGCTACTATAGTTCCTGTTTCTATCTAACCCTTACCGTTCCATACTGACTGTCAGTGGTTGTAGTGTAGTTGATGAAATAGTCATTAAGGTGTTAGTGCTACTATAGTTCCTGTTTCTACCTTTCCAAACAGGTGGTTTAGAACATGATCAGGAAGTGCTTGGATCCAGCCAGTCATCTGAACAGAGAGAGAGTTGGGAGTTTACAGTGGTGTGTGCAGGCTCCTCCAAGCCAGGCTCTGATCAAACACAAAGGACATTAAAGCATATTTATACATAATCCCCTAAGAATTTAACTCTTATCAGAGTAAATCAGCATGTCACCATGAGCTTAGCCTGAAAGACCCACCACAATGTGGATTGTTATGTTGGCCTGAAAGACCCACCACAATGTGGATTGTTATGTTAGCCTGAAAGACCCACCACAATGTGGATTGTTATGTTAGCCTGAAAGACCCACCACAATGTGGATTGTTATGTTAGCCTGAAAGACCCACCACAATGTGGATTGTTATGTTAGCCTGAAAGACCCACCACAATGTGGATTGTTATGTTAGCCTGAAAGACCCACCACAATGTGGATTGTTATGTTAGCCTGAAAGACCCACCACAATGTGGATTGTTATGTTAGCCTGAAAGACCCACCACAATGTGGATTGTTATGTTAGCCTGAAAGACCCACCACAATGTGGATTGTTATGTTAGCCTGAAAGACCCACCACAATGTGGATTGTTATGTTAGCCTGAAAGACCCACCACAATGTGGATTGTTATGTTAGCCTGAAAGACCCACCACAATGTGGATTGTTATGTTGGAGCGTCTTATGAATAATACAAAACAAATACAGATCTTGCATTTTATTTTATTTACATTTTCAAAAGCACTTAACTTAACTTTGTTAGTTATGCTTTGCTATTTTATGTTAGTTATGTTAATTTTGCTATATTATGTTATGCTAGTTATGCTATGTTCTGTTAATTATGCTATGTTAATTATGTTATGTTAATTATGCTATGGTATGCTTTGCTCTGTTAGTTATGCTGTGCTATGTTATGTTAGTTATGCTATGTTAGTTATGCTATATTATGCTATGTTAATTATGTTATCTTGTGTTAGTTATGCTACCTTGTGTGTAAGTGAATCAATCACGCTCTCTGCGCGAGCATTGATGTTGATGAGGACAAGTCCCTCAACCTTATCTGGATGGTTCAGCTGTAGACAGGAAGAATAAAGACAGGAAGAATAAAGACATGAAGAACATAGCACAACCCATTTGGGACATATGTAGGATTCAGAGAGTAGGAAATGACACAAACACTTATCACAACAAGATGAACTTTGTTGTGATATCTACTATGAGCTTCATTGTTTCAGGGGTTCGTCTAACTCGATGATAACCATCACACAGGCTGTGTCTGTACAGTACAGAACAGTGTAGATGTGTACAAACAAAAGAACATTCCAAAAGACACTTTAATAATGTTTACATATCTTGCATTACTAATCTCATATATATATATATATACTGTATTTTACACCGTCTATTGCATCTTGCCTATGCCACTCTGTCATTGCTCATCCATATATTTATATGTACTGTATATATTCTTATTCCTTTACGTAGATTTGTGTGTATTAGGTAGTTGTTGTGGAACTGTCAGATTACATGTTCGATATTGCTGCACGGTCGGAACTAGAAGCACAAGCATTTCGCTACGCTCGCAATAACATCTGCTAACCATGTGTATGTGACCAATAAAAATTTGATTTGATTTGCTTGGCAATAACAATTATCAAGATGATGTTATCAGTATCAACACTGTTGGTATGTTGAAGGACTTTTACTAGGTTTAAATCCTAGTTGAATTATGGCCTGCTCAATTTAACAAAAAACAAAAAAAGTTAAACAGCAACAAAATCCACTCACAGCAAATGTAGCGAGGATGTAGGCACCAGCACCGCTGCCCAGTCCAATGACACTCTTAAACCTGAAAGGGAACAAGAAGAGGTTTGATGGGAGATGGAAGCTTCTAATAAGAAGAGGAGGATGTGTAAACCTCTTCGTGAATGTCATTTAATTTATATTTAGTTATCCACGTAATAAATGTGTTTTTGATCCCGGAGGGTAACACTTGAAAGCATTTATTAAAACAAGTGTTTCTCAGTGGTAAAACAAATCAATTGTAGGCGAAATCTTGCCTGGTTAAATATACACTACCGTTCAAAAGTTTGGGGTCGCTTAGAAATGTCCTTGTTTTTGAAAGAAAATCACATTTTTTTGTCCATTAAAATAACGTCAAATTGATCATAAATACGGTGTAGACATTGTTAATGTTGTAAATGACTATTGTAGCAGGAAATGGACGATTTTTAATGGAATATTTTCATACTGTAGGCGTACAGAGGCCCATTATCAGCAAACATCACTCCTGTGTTCAAATGGCACGTTGTGTTAGCTAATCCACGTTTAACATTTTAAAAGGCTAATTGATCATTAGAAAACCCTTTTGCAGTTATGTTAGCAAAGCTGAAAACTCTTTTTCTGATTAAAGAAGAAATAAAACTGTCCTTCTTTAGACTAGTTGAGTATCTGGAGCATCAGCGGGTTTGACTACAGGCTCAAAATGGCCAGAAACAAAGTCCTTTCTTCTGAAACTCGTCAATCTATTATTGTTCTGAGAAATGAAGGCTATTCCATGCGAGAAATTGTAAAGAAATTGTTTTTTTGTTAGTGATGATAAGGTCACAATGGCCAGAAACAAAGTGGCCACAAACAAAGAACTTTCTTCTGAAACTCGTCAATCTATTTTTGTTCTGAGAAATCATAAAATGTATTTATATAGCCCTTCGTACATCAGCTGATATCTCAAAGTGCTATACAGAAACCCAGCCATAGACCCCAAACAGCAAGCAATGCAGGTGTAGAAACACGGCTATAAATGAAGGCTATTCCATGCGAGAAATTGCCAAGAAATTGAAGATCTCGTACAACGTTGTGTACTATTCCCTTCACAGAACAGCGCAAACTGGCTGATAATGGGCCTCTGTTCGCCCATGTAGATAATCCATAAAAAATCTCTGCCATTTCCAGCTACAATAGTCATTTACAACATTAACAATGTCTATACTGTATTTCTGATCAATTTGATGTTATTTTAATGGACAAAAAAAATGCTTTTCTTTCAAAACAAGGAAATGTATAAGTGACCCCAAACCTTTGAACGGTAGTGTAAATATATATATATTTTAAATCATGTTTATGTTGATATTTGTACTGCACTGTTGAGG
This sequence comes from Oncorhynchus mykiss, assembly GCF_057628025.1. Taxonomy (NCBI): domain Eukaryota; kingdom Metazoa; phylum Chordata; class Actinopteri; order Salmoniformes; family Salmonidae; genus Oncorhynchus; species Oncorhynchus mykiss. Next base: position 10,571,369 of record NC_143024.1, read on the forward strand.
GAGCTTGCCAGTGCACATTTAGCTGCACCGTTTATACCTGCTGTAAACTGTGTATGTGACGAATAAACGTTGATCTGGGATTTACCGAAAGTGCTTGAGGACCTGAGGGAGAGTCTCAGAGAGCTGGTCCATAGAGGGGTAGGTGTACCTGCAGCGGAAGACCAGAACACAAGTTACCTCAAGTGCTCCTCATCATCACTAACACAAAACAAGTCATGAATGTGTCCCAAATGGCAACCTATTCCCTATATTGTGCACTACTTACAAGTAGTGCACTGTAAAGGGAATAGGGTGCCATTTAGGATGCAGGCATAATGTTATTGTGCCGAACTTGTCTCTCAAACATGTTGTTGTTGTTGACATGTTTCAAATGTATGTATCATCCATTTGTTATTATCTGTTGGTGCCTTGTCATTGTCTTTCTATCCTGTGAATATAATCTATTTTCTCACTGGATACTTCTGGTACCTCCACATTCAGGTAGATGGGACTAGATCCCAGTGTCCACTAACACTAACAACAGATGGGACTAGATTCCAGTCTCCACTAACAACAGATGGGACTAGATCCCAGTGTTCACTAACAACAGATGGGACTAGATCCCAGTGTCCACTAACACTAACAACAGACGGGACTAGATCTCAGTGTTCACTAACAACAGATGGGACTAGATCCCTGTGTCCACTAACACTGACAACAGATGGGACTAGATCCCAGTGTCCACTAACAACAGATGGGACTAGATCCCAGTGTCCACTAACAACAGATGGGACAAGATCTCAGTGTTCACTAACAACAGATGGGACTAGATCCCAGTGTCCACTAACACTGACAACAGATGGGACTAAAACCCAGTGTCCACTAACAACAGATGGGACTAGATCCCAGTGTTCACTAACAACAGATGGGACTAGATCCCAGTGTTCACTAACAACAGATGGGACTAGATCCCAGTGTTCACTAACAACAGATGGGACTAGATCCCTGTGTCCACTAACACTGACAACAGATGGGACTAGATCCCAGTGTCCACTAACAACACATGGGACTAGATCCCAGTGTCCACTAACAACAGATGGGACAAGATCTCAGTGTTCACTAACAACAGATGGGACTAGATCCCAGTGTCCACTAACACTGACAACAGATGGGACTAGATCCCAGTGTCCACTAACAACAGATGGAACTAAAACCCAGTGTCCACTAACAACAGATGGGACTAGATCCCTGTGTCCACTAACACTGACAACAGATGGGACTAGATCCCAGTGTCCACTAACAACACATGGGACTAGATCCCAGTGTCCACTAACAACAGATGGGACAAGATCTCAGTGTTCACTAACAACAGATGGGACTAGATCCCAGTGTCCACTAACACTGACAACAGATGGGACTAGATCCCAGTGTCCACTAACAACAGATGGAACTAAAACCCAGTGTCCACTAACAACAGATGGGACTAGATTCCAGTGTCCACTAAGACTAACAACAGATGGGACTAGATCCCAGTGTCCACTAAGACTAACAACAGATGGGACTAGATCCCAGTGTCCACTAACAACAGATGGGACTAGATCCCAGTGTCCACTAACAACAGATGGGACTAGATCCCAGTGTCCACTAAGACTAACAACAGATGGGACTAGATCAGATGGGATCTGTGCCATGTGAAATCCTTGGATCTAACTAATTTTGTTTCTAATCAATTTCATGGTACACTGAGAACTACAACCACCAGAGAATCTTCAACTCAATAACCCGCCTGCAAAGCACACATTCATGCTGCTAATTGAAGTTGTCACTGGTCACTCACTCTGTGGAGAGAGTGGAGGCACCCTCATGCTGCCCAGGGGCATCAACGTGGCACACGGCAAAGTGCCTCATGATCTCCTGCATGTCCTCGTGGCTGAACAGGGGGTTGAAGCACGACTTGTCTAGACACACAGGAGAATATAAGACAAGTTCAGCAAAGTGCTCCTAAATGTTTGTTTTTTCTTTCTTGTGCATTGTTGCTTTTGGACATTGACATTGAATTGAACAACCATATGGGACTGTATACAGATCATGACATGCAAGCCTGAATTAACACATTAAAAACAAGTCATTTGTTTAAAGTTCTGTTTGTCATCAAAGCGCTGTGCTCTCGCTGGTTTAGATGCATATCAATATGGAATGGAACTTATCTCTTCGCTGCCAGATGGGCACAATAACAATAAAGTAAACTTAAGATCAACTGGACTGCCCAGACAGGGCTCTCTCACAACAACCACAAAACATACAGTTCAGTCCAATATCGTGGAAGGTCATGATGACGGGGCGGCTACCCTTGAGAACCCCCTTCATGGTGCAGTGGACCCGTCCAAACTGAGTCTCCACGTCATCCTCCTGCCATGGCAAAACAACTGGTTTACACAAACCCCACAACTATAACTGCTCCCATAACCCTGTTTCGGTTACTGTACCACCAACTGAATTTTGCTTTGCCCGGAGTACCCTTGATGTACCTTTGTGCATTTTACCAGTACGCTTTTCAAGTAACGCCTGTGGATAGGCCAAGTAGCCCCAGGGGTCCTAGTACCCCTCGTTGGGAACCACTGATGTTAATCATGCCATGCCCCCCTTTCTGGTTTAAGGTCAAGTCCAAAGAAGTTAATAAAATAGTACTTCCAGACCAGTGTGTAATGACATTTCTAAAATATCTGAGGCATTAAGGTGGAGTAGTAGAATTTTACATATTGGGCTCATTAAAGAAGAAGATCTTTAAAAAGATGGAAACAACTGTTGTATAGTAGTAAATATATAGTAGTAAATGTATTGTAGTAAATATATAGTAGTAAATGTATTGTAGTAAATATATAGTTGTAAATGTATTGTAGTAAATGTATAGTAGTAAATATATAGTAGTAAATGTATTGTAGTAAATATATAGTAGTAAATGTATTGTAGTAAATATAGAGTAGTAAATATATAGTAGTAGTAAATATATAGTTGTAAATGTATTGTAGTAAATATATAGTAGTAAATATATAGTAGTAAATGTATTGTAGTAAATATATAGTTGTAAATGTATTGTAGTAAATGTATAGTAGTAAATATATAGTAGTAAATGTATTGTAGTAAATATATAGTTGTAAATGTATTGTAGTAAATGTATAGTAGTAAATATATAGTAGTAAATGTATTGTAGTAAATATATAGTTGTAAATGTATTGTAGTAAATGTATAGTAGTAAATATATAGTAGTAAATGTATTGTAGTAAATACATAGTAGTAAATATATACGTAGTAGTAAATGTGTAGTAGTAAATATATAGTTGTAAATGTATTGTAGTAAATATATAGTAGTAAATGTATTGTAGTAAATATATAGTAGTAAATGTATTGTAGTAAATATATAGTAGTAAATGTATTGTAGTAAATATATAGTAGTAAATATATACGTAGTAGTAAATGTATAGTAGTAAATATATAGTTGTAAATGTATTGTAGTAAATGTATAGTAGTAAATATATAGTAGTAAATGTATTGTAGTAAATATATAGTTGTAAATGTATTGTAGTAAATGTATTGTAGTAAATGTATAGTAGTAAATGTATAGTAGTAAATGTATAGTAGTAAATATATACGTAGTAGTAAATGTGTAGTAGTAAATATATAGTTGTAAATGTATTGTAGTAAATGTATAGTAGTAAATGTATTGTAGTAAATGTATAGTAGTAAATGTATAGTAGTAAATGTATAGTAGTAAATGTATAGCAGTAAATGTATAGTAGTAAATATATAGTAGTAAATGTATAGTAGTAAATATATAGTAGTAAATATATACGTAGTAGTAAATGTGTAGTAGTAAATATATAGTTGTAAATGTATTGTAGTAAATGTATAGTAGTAAATGTATTGTAGTAAATGTATAGTAGTAAATGTATAGTAGTAAATGTATAGTAGTAAATGTATAGTAGTAAATGTATAGCAGTAAATATATAGTAGTAAATATATAGTAGTAAATGTATAGCAGTAAATATATAGTAGTAAATATATAGTAGTGAACAAATTCCCCGATATCAGGGTACTCATGTCAACATGTTTGCTTTCAGAGCATATTTGATCCCAAATGATAAGGGGGAGAGATACCTCGGTGTCTCAGTGAACATATAGTAGTAAATGTATAGTAGTAAAATGTATAGTAGTAAATGTATTGTAGTAAATGTATAGTTGTAAATGTATAGCAGTAAATGTATAGTAGTAAATGTATAGTAGTAAATGTATAGTAGTAAATGTATAGCAGTAAATATATAGTAGTAAATATATAGTAGTAAATATATAGTTGTAAATGTATTGTAGTAAATGTATAGTAGTAAATGTATAGTAGTAAATGTATAGTAGTAAATGTATTGTAGTAAATGTATAGTAGTAAATATATAGTAGTAAATATATAGTTGTAAATGTATTGTAGTAAATGTATAGTAGTAAATATATAGTAGTAAATGTATTGTAGTAAATATATACGTAGTAGTAAATGTATAGTAGTAAATATATAGTAGTAAATATATACGTAGTAGTAAATGTGTAGTAGTAAATATATAGTTGTAAATGTATTGTGGTAAATGTATAGTAGTAAATATATAGTAGTAAATGTATTGTAGTAAATATATAGTTGTAAATGTATTGTAGTAAATGTATAGTAGTAAATATATACGTAGTAGTAAATGTATTGTAGTAAATATATAGTAGTAAATGTATTGTGGTAAATGTATAGTAGTAAATATATAGTAGTAAATGTATTGTAGTAAATATATAGTTGTAAATGTATAGTAGTAAATGTATAGTAGTAAATGTATAGTAGTAAATGTATAGTAGTAAATGTATAGCAGTAAATATATAGTAGTAAATATATAGTAGTAAATGTATAGCAGTAAATATATAGTAGTAAATATATAGTAGTGAACAAATTCCCCGATATCAGGGTACTCATGTCAACATGTTTGCTTTCAGAGCATATTTGATCCCAAATTATAAGGGGGAGAGATACCTCGGTGTCTCAGTGAACATATAGTAGTAAATGTATAGTGGTAAAATGTATAGTAGTAAATGTATTGTAGTAAATATATAGTTGTAAATGTATAGTAGTAAATGTATAGTAGTAAATATATACGTAGTAGTAAATGTGTAGTAGTAAATATATAGTTGTAAATGTATTGTAGTAAATGTATAGTGGTAAAATGTATAGTAGTAAATGTATAGTAGTAAATGTATAGTAGTAAATGTATAGTAGTAAATGTATTGTAGTAAATGTATAGTAGTAAATGTATTGTAGTAAATGTATTGTAGTAAATATATAGTAGTAAATGTATAGTAGTAAAATGTATAGTAGTAAATGTATAGTAGTAAATGTATAGTAGTAAATGTATAGTAGTAAATGTATTGTAGTAAATGTATAGTAGTAAAATGTATAGTAGTAAAATGTATAGTAGTAAATGTATAGTAGTAAATGTATAGTAGTAAAATGTATAGTAGTAAATGTATAGTAGTAAATGTATAGTAGTAAATGTATAGTAGTAAATGTATTGTAGTAAATGTATAGTAGTCCTACTTTACATTGTGTGTAATAACCTGTGTATCTACATGGTAGTTACATACTGTAGTGAGTAACTGGTACATTGTTACCATGCAGCTGTTATGATGTAAATACATGGGTTTTAGGTGTTGATACGTACCCTAAAACCGACCATAAGTCTAGTAACCGCCCCTGTCAGCCCCTGGAGGACAAAACAAAATCAATCTCATTAACCACAGACTACAGCATCATAAATCAACTTGTTGGATGGAGTGAGTTGTTCAACTCTGTTTTATCAAAAATGCCATCAACAGAAAAAGATAGAGAGTCTGTCCTAAATGGTAACCTAGAGAGTACAACATTTGACCAGAGCACTATTGGCCCTGGTCAAAAGTCATGCACTAGAAAGGGAATAGGGTAACATATGAGATATTTGTATAATCTGCAACAGTATGGTTTTAAGTAACTTCAAGCTTCGTCCCAAATGGCACCCTAAATAATTGTTCTGAATGTTTGATTCCTGCCAATGTATTTTGAATGACTTGTGCACCATTTAATCCAAACTGATATCCAGAACTTTCCAGGTGTATAAACAACTAAACGACTCACAGGAAGTGGGTTAACGTTGACCTGCGCCTCATTTTCCTCCAGGTCAACCTCATCCAGCTCCATCAAAGAGGGGATCTGCTGAGAAGCCTGTTGGTGTTGATGAGCACCCTGTTGAATGAAAAAGAAAAGTTGCACAAGAAACTCATGGTTGCTTCCCAACTGGCACCCTATTCCCTATATAGTGCACTAGTTTTTACCAGGACCAAATAGTATCTATTCCCTATATAGTGCACTAGTTTTTACCAGGACCAAATGGTCTCTATTCCCTATGTAGTGCACTACTTTTGACCAGGACCAAGCGCTCTGGTCAAAAGTAGTGCACTACATAGGTAATAGGGTGCAGTTTGGGACAAACCCTAAGTAAAACAACCAACATATTAAAAAAAAAACATCAATGTCACATTTTAAATCAATAGCAAAGCTATTGGATTTGTTATACAGTGGGGATTTAGGTATTACATTGGCTGCATTATTCTGTAACGCTTCTGTAGGCTTATTTGCCATGGTCAACAAACGGAAACATCAAGCAGCATCTGTACAGGTAACATTTGCCATGATGCTGCGGACCATATGTGTCAGTGTATCAGTGAACAGATTACAGCAAATGTATTTATTTACACTGGGTTTCTTTTATGAATTAGCTAAAAGGGTAGCCTACTACACGTCCTGAAGTTTGTCAGCCTTTGCGCACGTGTGAGCGCGCAAAGGATTTCCAGCGCACGAGAGACCTCCTGCTAGTGATGGGCATTCCGAGTCTTTTCAGTGAGCGGGATCATTTGTCTCGGTTCACGTCAAAGAGCCGGTTCAGTTATCTCTCAAACAGCTCTTCGTTCAAAATGCTTCAAAAACGACCTAGAACCATGAAAAAAGTGCGAATATCCAATGTAAAGCCCAAAAGGTAGGTTACCAATATGTCAGATCGTGAAATGTGCGTTCAAGTACATTTTTACCTGGCCAAATTATTCGATGGCCTGTAAAAAAATAACCAGATTGACGCGCTCTCCTGAATATTTATTGTTTTTGCAGTGAAGATTCACCGTCTTTAGATAATTTGTTTGTAACTTGTCTGCAGAAAAGGTTGTTTTGAGCTCAAAAAGCAGTATGCAAATCAGGGAGCCAAAATAGCGGCTCTTTCCAATAAGATCCGTTCAAAAAGAGCCGTTCGCGAAGGAACCATCATCACTACTTCCTGCCAGTACCACATCATCTCAAAATCCCATAAATACGCATACCCGTACTTTATACCTCAGTGACACATACCCACCTTCCTAGACATGACGCTCAGTCGATGGTGGTACAGATGTGTTGGTTGAAAATCGAAAAGGCACCAAGATTCTTAACTTCCTCAATTGTTTCCTTGGCAACTCTGACTATGACACTTAGCCTAATAAACACATTTCATTCAGATGTCACAAAGAGTTTGGAATATCTGGTTGTCATAACGGTCATCATGGTCTGCCAGTTCAAATGAAAGGCAAATCCCTAGACAATTACCCTAGGTTATTTATAGCAAGCCTCATCATGATGACCTAGTGTTTTTTAATCATATGACTGGTTTCTAGTTTGGATTTTATAGCCTGCCCAATAGTGTATTTTACTTCCAATATGTGGTGCTCAATGCAAGAAAAACAACTCAAAATATAAGTGCATAGCCTACAGTAGGCTATATTTTAATACTGTTCAGATTAATACAACTATAGGGGGGTTATGAAAGAACTGGTAAGCCTATGTATGCTAAGCCTCTCCATGGGTATCACTCTAACCCAGATTTACAGGTTGAATACAACATGTGAGAGGGTTACATCACAACAATCACAATTTACTCCTCACCGTTTTAATCATTCACATGTCATAAACTCCTCACAACAAACTGCTCATGTCCTGGGGCAGCGAGACAAATGGCCCCCTATTGTCTACATAGTGATGGGCCCTGATCAAATGTCCAAGCACTATCAAGGGAACACACAAAAGGGTTCTTCGGGTTGTCTCTGTGGAAAGGGTCCTACAGTCCATGGAACCCAAAAGAGTTTTACCTGGAACCAAAAAGGGCTCTTCAAAGGGTTCTATGGGGACAGTCGAAGAACCCTTTTAGGTTCTAGATAGTTCCTTTTTTTTGAGTGAGTTGTTCAACTCTGTTTGATCAAAAACGCCATCAACAGAAAAAGATAGAGAGTCTGTCCTAAATGGTAACCTAGAGAGTACAACATTTGACCAGAGCACTATTGGCCCCGGTCAAAAGTCATGCGCTAGAAAGGGAATAGGGTAACAAATGAGATATTTGTATAATCTGCAACAGTATGGTTTTAAGAAACTTCAAGCTTCGTCCCAAATGGCACCCTAAATAATTGTTCTGAACGTTTTATTCCTGCTTATGTAGGAATAAAACAGTCGAAGAACCCTTTTAGGTTCTAGATAGTTCCTTTTTTTTCTTAAGAGTGTAGGGTGCCATTTGGGACACAGCCGTATATCCTGTTGGTTCAGTAATCAGGGGGTGTGTGTCGCTGCCTATGCCTGGCGTGCCAAAAAGACCATAAATCTTTTGCAGCAGGTGCAGCAGGGGATCTGTTTCAGTCAGTCAATGCCAAAGAATAGGGAGAATATGTATCCCAAATGGCACCCTATTCCCTATTATAGTATAGGACCTGGTCAAAAGAAGTACACTATAACGGGAATAGGTTGCAATTTAGGATGTAAGTCTAGAGCAGGCATGGGCAGATATCATATTAAAAACCGCAAACAAAAACCCTACTGCAAAATGTGTAGAATTGCAAAAAATTTGCAGTGAAACTGCAAAAAAAAATGTCTCTCCTCAAATCAAAATGAAATGTTATTTGTCACATGCTTTGTAACTAACAGGTGTAAACTAACAGTGACACCCTTCCTTACTTCCTCCCCATGGCTAAATGAGTAGAATTACATGAAATGGGTTAGAACATTTCCAAATCTACTTTCTGCGCCCCAAGGAAAAATGTGTAGCATTGAAATTAACTCTAAAACATACCTTTTTTCTCTTTGCTGTCAAGAGGGGTACCGCTAAAATGTGGGCTCCAAAAAAGGCTGAGGCCTTTGACTGCATGTGTGGGTATGGATGTGGGAATGCAGACCCGCGTGTGCCACTGCGGGCCCTCATCCCTGGTCTAGAGCAGAGCCCATAGGGAACACAGGGGCACGGGCCCTATCCTGTTTTTTTAAAATGACATTTTGTTGTTGTTGTCGTTTCTCTGTAACATTACTAGCCACCTAGCAATTTTTTGAAGTTGGCTTTAGCTAGCTTTGAAAGATTCCCAATCTCATAACTTCATAACTAGCTACCAAGAAGCCATTTCAGGTTATCCATTAAGTTAGAGTATCTTATCTGGTGTGCTTGTTGGAAAGGTTGGTACAAAAGCATGCAATAACTGAATATACTGAAAAAGACTCACATTCCTTTAAATCTTTTACCCAGATTTGAGCAGAGATGCAGAGTAGCATATTTAGTTTCTTGAAAATGTTTGACATAGAATTAAGCATAATGATTATGTCTCTAGATTGCAGAAAAAAAGCTGTTTCAGGTGTTCTCCAATTTACGGGTCAGGGGCCTAGAACCCCCTCCAGCCATCCTCATATACTTTACGTCACCTCAGATCTTTGGGGTGCATGACACCTTTGGTCTAGAGTCTAGGCCATGGTAATCGCTTCAGAACAGAGTCTGCCACTGCCTGCTGGAATGACACAGCTGTCAAGCATTTTTATTTCTTACCATGGCTTACACCTATGGCTACATCCTAAATGGCACCCTGTTTCATATATAGTGCACTAATTTTGACCAGGACCCATACAAAAGTAGGGCACTATATGCTGTAGGATTTTTTAAAAAGTGTTTTATTTAACTAGGCAAGTCAGTTAAGAACAAATTCTTATTTACAATGACGGCCTACCCCAGACAACACTGGGCCGATTGTGCACCGTCCTATGGGACTCTCAATCACAGCTGGATGTGATACAGCCTGGATTCAAACTAGGGACTGTAGTGACACCTCGTGCAATGATATGCAGCGCCTTAGATCGCTGCGCCACTCAGGAGCCCGAGGAATAGGATCATATTCCCTATTTAGTGCACAAATGTTGACCAGGGCCCATACATGGCACACCCTATTCCCCATGGGCCCCACCCTATTCCCCTCTCCCATCACAGGCCTTCCTTGTCCTATTTATCAGATAGACAAAGCTATTGCAGATTACTTTCAGATTATTAATATCTTTCTGGGCATTAAATTACACTGCATTCTGTGTCAGAGCCTGCTTTTATACTTTATTACATACAGTCACACATGTTTGACTGTGGTCAAGGGGCTTGGATCTATCGTTTGATTGGTCTGTCTGTCTGTCGTACCAGAATACTAGTACTCGGTGTAACATCACCACCAAGTAGCTGTTGTGTACACTTTTATCGTACGCTAGATGGTGTACCAGAGCAACCTAAAATATATACGTTTAGAGCATTGTAGACGTATCATTATGCTATGCAGCTGGGTATTAGACAACAAATAATGGGGTTAGGTAGAAAACATTTTAGAAAACGTCTGGACAGATGACATTGAGAATCTGACATAAGTGTGTTCCCGCCAGCTGTTTAAATGGTTCTGAGACCCGCCCCTATTCTCACAGAACGATTGTGACGCGCGGTCCCCATGGAGACAGAGGAGGGAGAAATGTCATTGTCGTTTTAAAATCACATGGACCGAGTTTTGATCGCTCCGTCTGTATGCAATAAAATAGCTACAAACAATGTGAACTTGCTCATAAAAGTATCCAGGAGCTGCTGCCGACTAAGCAGTTTAAGATACCATCGGTAGCTTGGAGACGGTAAGCCTCTATCAAATGAAATATGAATTTGCATGCAAGATCTAGTCTAACGTTACGGATGTAGCTATCTAACGTTAGCTAGCTTAGTGCTAGTTAGCTTGCCCGTAACAACAGTAGCGGTCTGGTTATGATGGTCAGGATGGTCTTTGTAACTAGCTACCATGCAAACGGTAAACTTGCGTTGTGTGCTAACTAACTAACGATGAACCAACCATGTGAAGATTCTTGAAACAGGCTTAGTGTTTTGATGGCAACAGGTTAGCATTTTTAAGGTGGTGCGCAGTCCTTGTGCTTCTTCCTTGAATCAAACCATTTTAGAAGCTTTCTTGCTATTGAGGTTGGCTTTACAAATACTGTTACACACGGAACATTTGAATCTTATTTCTACCGCAATTCCTCGGAAAAAACGATTCGTTTTTCTTGAAAATGCCCGGCTCGCTGAGATGCAAATACATTCTTGCTCCAGTCCTTTTGTTTACTTTAGTTGATGATGGCACAGTAACGTTATGCCCATTTCTATGCAACTTTATGGAGGAACTCTCCCTAAAACCTCGAGTCCAGCTTTTATACACTGCGGGGTATGGGCGCTGCTCCCAGTTTTATTTCAGATCAAGATACTGATGAAATTTAACCGCACCAGACAAGATTATATTTATGCATTTAGACAATTGCACACAGTGCTGCTGTTTTCTCATTCACAAAATGTCCAAAGCTGATTTGTAGATGTACTATTGATATTTTTAAAGCAGTTATACAACCATGTACAGCAGCTAAATCCCTTTCACTTCACGAAATGTTCTTTATCCAATTAGTGAAATAAATCCTGATTTGGGGCGCAGTGGTCTAAGGCACTGCATCTCAGTGCAAGAGGCGTCACCACAGGCCCTGGTTCGAATCCAGGCTGTATCACATCTGGCCGTGATTGGGAGTCCCATAGGGCGGCGCACAATTGGTCCAGCGTCGTCCGGGTTTGGCCGCGGAAGGCCGTCATTGTAAATAAGAATTTGTTCTTAACTGACTTGCCTAGTTAAATAAAGGTATCCTTTAAAACTATCATAGCGCTGGCTATGAGTTTTAGAGTAGTAAAAAAAATTTAAAAAATCTGTCCCATCCCTTTGCTTTTTTGTGAAACAGTGACGGGGAGGACGCTTTGTTATTGTTTCAACTGCTGATTGCCGCTTTAAGAACCTTTTGGCCTTTTGCAAGTAACACAGTTCGACATGGATAAATCTGTCGTGAAAAAGTTATTGTGCTGTATTTCAAAATACCCCTGTATACACGTTTAAGTTTACTTCACCGGCTGCCAGTGGTTATGGAAAGTGGGTCTGATTGGAATAGTGTAGTGTCGGCTAGCAGGTAGCTCTAGATTGTTCTGTTAAAGTACTCTGCCCTGTCGTCACAGGTGTGAACAGGTGTGTGTGAAGCAGCAACCTGGTGAGAGGGTGGGCATCTCATCTGCCCTGTTGATTACTTCTCCAGTCTTTCCCACATGAAGTCGCTCCGTCACAGACTTTCACATAGCATTCTCTCTCTGTTTTATTGAGGCTGTGGTACTATTGTCCAGACTGACTTCATTACAGGCTACTGCTGTGGTTTGTGGTCCCGGTGGGTCTCCAATATGTTTCTTCTGTCATATAGGCCTAACAGCAGGAAGCGCTGAGGCCTGGGAACAACTCTCCTCTTCTTTCTTGGTTTTGTGTGTTCCTTCCTAAAGGAAGTCATGCTTAGGACAGGCTCAAACTCAAGGCTCTTTTGTGGCCACATTTTATTTGTGAGCCACTGACATAATGGGCATATTTCTCCTTGGCGTGTATCCCAAATGGCATGCTTTTCCCGATGGGTCTTGGTCCAAAGTAGTGCACTATATAGAGTATCCCTATAGGGTGCCATTTGGGATCCAACCCCATGTCTAATTGTAAAGAACCTGTCCTTCTAGTGCTGAGGTTGATGACGCCAGTTGTTTTTGATATAGGTCCTGAGTAGAGGCTAGGTCACCGTGGAAACTCTCCTTATGCATGAAGTCCTGTTCTAGTCACCCTGCTGCTCTGCCCACTGACCTGGCTCAACCTCATTGGTTCCCCTCTTACTGTGACACCGGCTTCTCTCTGCTGGTTGTAAACCAGGAAGGTGTGAGGAGGGAGGACCACCCCAGTTTGTCACACACCGGCCGGCATCCCAAATGATACCTTATTCCCGACTTCTGACCAGGGCCCTATGGGGGCACTACATAGGGCCCTATGGGGCCACTACATAGGGAATTAGGTGCCGTTTTGAGATGTAGCCACAGCCTACCTAATCAACCGCTGGCTCAGGAAGGGGGAGGGAAGAGTGGAGCCCCCGCTCCCCCACCGCTGACTCAGGAAGGGCCAGGAGAGGGAAGGGTGGAGCCCACGCCCACCACCGCTGGGCAGGGGTGTCCTAACAGTTGAATGTGTCAGTCCTCACTCATGGCATCGGCAACCAATGACGTAAATGGCTGCCATGGGGCAAGGGGTGGCTTCCTCCGCGTCAGTCATCCTGATACACCCCTTTTATTGGGAAAATATGAGACCCTGGAAAATGCATGAAGGAGGACTGGTGGGTGGTGGATGTGCTGGCACACACTCTGTGTGGAACTTGTTGGGGGGGCACAAGCAAACAGTTTCCCTGATGCTGGAAACAGAGCTACAATTCCAATCTATGAAGAAATGATTAGCTATAAAAGCATGGAAACCTCGCAAATGATCTCGCTTTCCCTTGCAAATGATGATCCCTGTACGCACTTGATTTCTACGTTGGATTATTCCGTTGTGTTAGTCCCTTTTATGTTTTTATGCTGTGAAAGCGGTTGCGTGTGGCTGAGTCAAGTGATCCCAACTCATGAGGAGGCCTCTTCTGGGGATTCAGCTTTGTTCTCAAAGCCCCCTGGGATCAGTCACTCTTGACAGTAGTGAGGGAACCTGTTACTTTGTGGCTGGTAATACCCCCCCAGGTCACTCTTGACAGTAGTGAAAGAACCTGTTACTTTGTGGCTGGTAATACCCCCCCCCCCCCCCCCCCCCCCCCAGGTCACTCTTGGCAGTAGTAAGGGAACCTGTTACTTTGTGGCTGGTAATACCCCCCCAGGTCACTCTTGACAGTAGTAAAGGAACCTGTTACTTTGTGGCTGGTAATACCCCCCCAGGTCACTCTTGACAGTAGTAAAGGAACCTGTTACTTTGTGGCTGGCTGGTAATACCCCCCCAGGTCACTCTTGGCAGTAGTGAAAGAACCTGTTACTTTGTGGCTGGTAATACCCCCCCCCCCCCCCCCCCCCCAGGTCACTCTTGGCAGTAGTAAGGGAACCTGTTACTTTGTGGCTGGTAATACCCCCCCAGGTCACTCTTGACAGTAGTAAAGGAACCTGTTACTTTGTGGCTGGTAATACCCCCCCAGGTCACTCTTGACAGTAGTAAAGGAACCTGTTACTTTGTGGCTGGTAATACCTCCCCAGGTCACTCTTGACAGTAGTAAGGGAACCTGTTACTTTGTGGCTGGTAATACCCCCCCAGGTCACTCTTGACAGTAGTAAAGGAACCTGTTACTTTGTGGCTGGTAATACCCCCCCAGGTCACTCTTGACAGTAGTAAAGGAACCTGTTACTTTGTGGCTGGTAATACCCCCCCAGGTCACTCTTGGCAGTAGTGAGAGAACCTGTTACTCTGTGGCTGGTAATACCCCCCCAGGTCACTCTTGGCAGTAGTGAGAGAACCTGTTACTCTGTGGCTAGTAATACCCCCCCCAGGTCACTCTTGACAGTAGTGAGGGAACCTGTTACTTTGTGGCTGGTAATACCCCCCCCCAGGTCACTCTTGACAGAAGTGAGGGAACCTGTTACTTTGTGGCTGGTAATACCCCCCCAGGTCACTCTTGACAGTAGTGAGGGAACCTGTTACTTTGTGGCTGGTAATACCCCCCCAGGTCACTCTTGACAGTAGTGAAAGAACCTGTTACTTTGTGGCTGGTAATACCTCCCCAGGTCACTCTTGACAGTAGTAAGGGAACCTGTTACTTTGTGGCTGGTAATACCCCCCCAGGTCACTCTTGACAGTAGTGAAAGAACCTGTTACTCTGTGGCTGGTAATACCCCCCCCAGGTCACTCTTGACAGTAGTGAGGGAACCTGTTACTTTGTGGCTGGTAATACGGGGGGTATTACCCAGGTCACTCTTGACAGAAGTGAGGGAACCTGTTACTTTGTGGCTGGTAATACCCCCCCAGGTCACTCTTGACAGTAGTGAGGGAACCTGTTACTTTGTGGCTGGTAATACCCCCCCAGGTCACTCTTGACAGTAGTGAAAGAACCTGTTACTTTGTGGCTGGTAATACCCCCCCCCCCCCCCCCCCCCCCAGGTCACTCTTGGCAGTAGTAAGGGAACCTGTTACTTTGTGGCTGGTAATACCCCCCCAGGTCACTCTTGACAGTAGTAAAGGAACCTGTTACTTTGTGGCTGGTAATACCCCCCCAGGTCACTCTTGACAGTAGTAAAGGAACCTGTTACTTTGTGGCTGGCTGGTAATACCCCCCCAGGTCACTCTTGGCAGTAGTGAAAGAACCTGTTACTTTGTGGCTGGTAATACCCCCCCCCCCCCCCCCCCAGGTCACTCTTGGCGGTAGTGAGAGAACCTGTTACTCTGTGGCTGGTAATACCCCCCCAGGTCACTCTTGGCAGTAGTGAGGGAACCTGTTACTTTGTGGCTGGTAATACCCCCCCAGGTCACTCTTGACAGTAGTGAAAGAACCTGTTACTTTGTGGCTGGTAATACCCCCCCCCAGGTCACTCTTGGCAGTAGTAAGGGAACCTGTTACTTTGTGGCTGGTAATACCCCCCAGGTCACTCTTGACAGTAGTAAAGGAACCTGTTACTTTGTGGCTGGTAATACCCCCCCAGGTCACTCTTGACAGTAGTAAAGGAACCTGTTACTTTGTGGCTGGCTGGTAATACCCCCCCAGGTCACTCTTGGCAGTAGTGAAAGAACCTGTTACTTTGTGGCTGGTAATATCCCCCCCCCCCCCCCCCAGGTCACTCTTGGCAGTAGTAAGGGAACCTGTTACTTTGTGGCTGGTAATACCCCCCCAGGTCACTCTTGACAGTAGTAAAGGAACCTGTTACTTTGTGGCTGGTAATACCCCCCCAGGTCACTCTTGACAGTAGTAAAGGAACCTGTTACTTTGTGGCTGGTAATACCTCCCCAGGTCACTCTTGACAGTAGTAAGGGAACCTGTTACTTTGTGGCTGGTAATACCCCCCCCCCCCCCCCAGGTCACTCTTGGCAGTAGTGAGAGAACCTGTTACTCTGTGGCTGGTAATACCCCCCCAGGTCACTCTTGGCAGTAGTGAGAGAACCTGTTACTCTGTGGCTGGTAATACCCCCCCCCAGGTCACTCTTGACAGTAGTGAGGGAACCTGTTACTTTGTGGCTGGTAATACCCCCCCAGGTCACTCTTGACAGAAGTGAGGGAACCTGTTACTTTGTGGCTGGTAATACCCCCCCCCCCCCCAGGTCACTCTTGACAGAAGTGAGGGAACCTGTTACTTTGTGGCTGGTAATACCCCCCCCCAGGTCACTCTTGACAGTAGTGAGGGAACCTGTTACTTTGTGGCTGGCTGGTAATAACGCCCCAGGTTCATAGCAGAACCAGCCATGTTGCCCCAAGCCAAGTTTCACAGCTACAGCTCAAATGGCACCCTATTACCTATTGAGTGCACTACTTTTGACCAGGACTAGGACCCATAGGACTAGGACCCATAGGTCTTGGTCAAAGTAGTGCACTATATAGGGAATAGGGTGCCATTTGTTAATTGGCCCTCCATCTGACTTTCCCCTGGCCTTCTGCATGCAGGACCTGGCTCCCAGCCAACCAACTGCTGTTAAAGAAGCATAAAGAGACAGAATACAACTGGTGGAGCTTTGGGACTCGTATTGGAGCCTAATAAATGGTTATGTTAGGATTCCCTAAGGAGCAGGCCTCCCCTTTTCCTCATATTGGCATTTTGGAGCACTAATTGGGCACAGACATCACAGCCCAGGCAAGCCCACTGGTACGCATGTACACGCTCAAAAAGAGAGGCAAGCAGGAAGCACATTGTTTTAAAAGGGAACTTCTTCTGGAAGTGCAAATAGGTTCCTGACCCATTTGGATCGACCACTCTGAAAGGTGAGATCTCCGTTAAGTTTAAGTTTGAAGCTATTCTTGTTATTTCTGCTTGTTAAAGTGCAAAACTGTAAGGCAGAGCTTTCTGCTTTTCAGTTTTTGTTCTGTAATGATATGGTCTTGGACTTTTATAGAATGTTTAGCCTCATGGCAAAGTAATAGCACCGATGCTTCCTCTTCGAATTACAGAGCTGTATTTTTTTATTTTATTATTATTTATGTTTTTTACCTTTATTTAACTAGGCAAGTCAGTTAAGAACAAATTCTTATTTACAATGACGGCCTTGGAACAGTTCAGTGCCTGTTCAGGGGCAGAACGACCTTGTCAGCTCGGGGGTTTTGAACTTGCAACCTTCCGGTTACTAGTCCAACGCTCTAACCACTAGGCTACCCTGTCTCCTTGTGCTGTGTGGATATAGTTGTTCTTCATGAATTACAGAGCTGTACGTCTCATTGTGCTGTGTGGATATAGTTGTCCTTCATGAATTACAGAGCTGTACGTCTCATTGTGCTGTGTGGATATAGTTGTCCTTCATGAATTACAGAGCTGTACGTCTCATTGTGCTGTGTGGATATAGTTGTCCTTCATGAATTACAGAGCTGTACGTCTCATTGTGCTGTGTGGATATAGATGTCCTCCATGAATTACAGAGCTGTACGTCTCATTGTGCTGTGTGGATATAGTTGTCCTTCATGAATTACAGAGCTGTACGTCTCATTGTGCTGTGTGGATATAGATGTCCTCCATGAATTACAGAGCTGTACGTCTCATTGTGCTGTGTGGATATAGTTGTCCTTCATGAATTACAGAGCTGTACGTCTCATTGTGCTGTGTGGATATAGTTGTCCTTCATGAATTACAGAGCTGTACGTCTCATTGTGCTGTGTGGATATAGTTGTCCTTCATGAATTACAGAGCTGTACGTCTCATTGTGCTGTGTGGATATAGATGTCCTCCATGAATTACAGAGCTGTACGTCTCATTGTGCTGTGTGGATATAGTTGTCCTTCATGAATTACAGAGCTGTACGTCTCATTGTGCTGTGTGGATATAGTTGTCCTTCATGAATTACAGAGCTGTACGTCTCATTGTGCTGTGTGGATATAGTTGTCCTTCATGAATTACAGAGCTGTACGTCTCATTGTGCTGTGTGGATATAGATGTCCTCCATGAATTACAGAGCTGTACGTCTCATTGTGCTGTGTGGATATAGATGTCCTCCATGAATTACAGAGCTGTACGTCTCATTGTGCTGTGTGGATATAGTTGTCCTTCATGAATTACAGAGCTGTACGTCTCATTGTGCTGTGTGGATATAGTTGTCCTTCATGAATTACAGAGCTGTACGTCTCATTGTGCTGTGTGGATATAGATGTCCTCCATGAATTACAGAGCTGTACGTCTCATTGTGCTGTGTGGATATAGTTGTCCTTCATGAATTACAGAGCTGTACGTCTCATTGTGCTGTGTGGATATAGATGTCCTCCATGAATTACAGAGCTGTACGTCTCATTGTGCTGTGTAGATATAGTTGTCCTTCATGAATTACAGAGCTGTACGTCTCATTGTGCTGTGTGGATATAGATGTCCTCCATGAATTACAGAGCTGTACGTCTCATTGTGCTGTGTAGATATAGTTGTCCTTCATGAATTACAGAGCTGTACGTCTCATTGTGCTGTGTGGATATAGATGTCCTCCATGAATTACAGAGCTGTACGTCTCATTGTGCTGTGTGGATATAGTTGTCCTTCATGAATTACAGAGCTGTACGTCTCATTGTACTGTGTGGATATAGATGTCCTCCATGAATTGTTAACAGGATAAGTCAGTCAATTGGTATTTAGGAAAATCCTCAGCAATTTAAGGCTTTTCATTGTGGAGACGTGTTGGACATGTTTATTTGTTGTATTTTTCTCCCTACAGTAGCTTGTTGTATTTTTCTCCCTACAGTAGCTTGTTGTATTTTTCTCCCTACAGTAGCTTGTTGTATTTTTCTCCCTACAGTAGCTTGATGTTTTTTTTTTCTCCCTACAGTAGCTTGATGTTTTTTTTTCTCCCTACAGTAGCTTGTTGTATTTTTCTCCCTACAGTAGCTTGTTGTAGTTTTCTCCCTACAGTAGCTTGTTGTAGTTTTCTCCCTACAATAGCTTGTTGTATTTTTCTCCCTACAGTAGCTTGTTGTATTTTTCTCCCTACAGTAGCTTGTTGTAGTTTTCTCCCTACAGTAGCTTGTTGTAGTTTTCTCCCTACAGTAGCTTGTTGTATTTTTCTCCCTACAGTAGCTTGTTGTATTTTTCTCCCTACAGTAGCTTGTTGTATTTTTCTCCCTACAGTAGCTTGTTGTATTTTTCTCCCTACAGTAGCTTGATGTTTTTTTTTCTCCCTACAGTAGCTTGTTGTATTTTTCTCCCTACAGTAGCTTGTTGTATTTTTCTCCCTACAGTAGCTTGTTGTAGTTTTCTCCCTACAGTAGCTTGTTGTATTTTTCTCCTCCTACAGTAGCTTGTTGTATTTTTCTCCTCCTACGTGAGCTTGTTGTATTTTCACCTGCGGTAGCTTGATGTATTTCTCCTTCTCTAGCTTTGTCTCCCAGTGTATGATGTAATCTTCTGGAGGATTAATTAACTTAGTGAAAGAGATTCCCAAGCAAGTGACTGAAGAAGTTCAACCAACCCACGAGGAAAGACCCAACGCAGGCCTCTGAAGTTCAGGAGGTTCATTCAAGCCTGCAGGCAGCTGCACAGTTTAGGCTAGTTAGCATGGTGTGCATTATCTCCAGAAAACTCCAAAGTCATACTAACTCATTTAAATGTTGCTGTTGCTCACAGAGGTCTTCTTGACCTGGCTCCTCTTTCATCTGGTTCTCTCACCCTCATCTGATATATTCCATCTGACATGGCCTTTTTAATGACACTCTGAGGAGGGGATTCTCCAGACATTCCTAATCTTGATTTATGAAGTGCCAGTGAGCCCTTACTCTAGGGAGTGTGCGCTCGCTTGTCTGCTGATGGACGGCTGTGGTTTTTGTGTGTCCTAAATGGCACCCTGTTATCTACATAGTGCACTGCTTATAGGGCTTTGGTCAAAAGCAGTGAACTATATATAGGGAATTGGGTGGTGTTTGAGACTCAGCCACTGTGTGTGTGTACTCTGCTGGCTAGTGTCAGCCAAGCCTCAGAGGACCCCATAGCATAGACAGGCACCACAGAGATACAATGAAGGGAAATGCTTCCTGTGGGGGATCCCGCCTACTTCTGCCACACTTGGCTAAATCAGATGGGATATTTTTGGAATTTTGTGATGTGTTGTCAGAGAGAGAGATGGGGGGGAGGGGGTGTGAAGCAATTGTATTTGTCATCTGCAAAGAGCTCAGAGCACTGGCATATTTGCCTGTGTTTATGGAAGGCTTTGAGGCAGTGAAGCTATATTTAAGATCACCTCTGGAGTCCTTAAGGGTGGAAAGTGCCAGTGCCTGCTGGTGCCTGTTCTGACTGCCAACACTGTAGAGCTGTCAGATGAGCACACGAATGCCGGCCTCTCTTAACCTGATATCTAATCTTGAAAACTGGCACATGGAAACAAGACCATGGTACGGTTGTCAGCTTTCTTAGACGGGTAAAAACCAAAGTGTTGCTTTGCTGCTAACCTCACGTTCTCCCCTCCAGAGAACTAGGCTAACTAGTACCAGGATCACCTCACGTTCTCCCCTCCAGAGAACTAGGCTAACTAGTACCAGGATCACCTCACGTTCTCCCCTCCAGAGAACTAGGCTAACTAGTACCAGGATCACCTCACGTTCTCCCCTCCAGAGAACTAGGCTAACTAGTACCAGGATCACCTCACGTTCTCCCCTCCAGAGAACTAGGCTAACTAGTACCAGGATCGCTCAACTTCCATTTCTGTCTCGAGTTTCCACATTTTAATGGCACTAGGGGCTGTTTGATCTACCTATATTGTAGGTCATAGGCCCTATGTATTATCAGTGGCACTCCAGCAGTTCGAGATGACTGGAAGAGGAACTAAAGTGACACTTGACTTGAGTAAGGATTTTTCAAACAGTCTTTGGCAGGTTTGTTTTTCTCTGAAAAGGTAAGATGGATTGGACTGGTGTTATTGTCATTGTAGTGGGAAAATGGGAGCAAATTTGAACCCGTGTGAGATGTGATTACTGCAATCTACTGTAAATGACAGGCCCAGGCCTTGAATTTAGTGATTTTAGGGGCAAGGCCATATGGCGTTCAAGCGGTGCTCAATCTGCCACGGCACCAAGGCCATTAACCAAAATATCCAATTAAATTGATTTGAAAACTGAATACCTGAGGCACTGTTCCTTCTGAAGTTGCCATTTGCGCAACTTCACCAATCTTGCAATCTAAGCGTAGGCAGTCAACATTTTAAAACTATTTAACCAGAAACGTACTTGTTTGAAACCTGGACGTTTTGGGGTATTTTATGAGGCATGTCTTAGAGTTACTAGCATAGGAATGTTATGGGGATTCTTTCATAAACACTTCCTTATATGCCACTGAAACCAGTATTTATCTCATGTTCTCAACTTTCTTTCGTTGTCGAGGAGCCAAAGACACAATCCTAGTCATAGTAACAACCCTAGTCATATTAACAGTCCTAACAACCCTAGTCATAGTAACAACCCTAGTCATAGTAACAGCCCTAACAGCCCTAGTCATAGTAACAACCCTAGTCATATTAACAGTCCTAACAACCCTAGTCATAGTAACAACCCTAGTCATAGTAACAGCCCTAACAACCCTAGTCATAGTAACAACCCTAGTCATAGTAACAGCCCTAGTCATAGTAACAGCCCTAACAACCCTAGTCATAGTAACAGTCCTAACAACCCTAGTCATAGTAACAACCCTAGTCATAGTAACAACCCTAGTCATAGTAACAACCCTAGTCATAATAACAACCCTAGTCATAGTAACAGCCCTAGTCATAGTAACAGCCCTAACAACCCTAGTCATAGTAACAACCCTAGTCATAGTAACAGCCCTAACAACCCTAGTCATAGTAACAACCCTAGTCATAGTAACAACCCTAGTCATAGTAACAACCCTAGTCATAGTAACAGCCCTAACAACCCTAGTCATAGTAACAACCCTAGTCATATTAAGAGTCCTAACAACCCTACTCATAGTAACAGCCCTATCAACCCTAGTCATAGTAACAACCCTAGTCATAGTAACAGCCCTAACAACCCTAGTCATAGTAACAACCCTAGTCATAGTAACAGCCCTAACAACCCTAGTCATAGTAACAACCCTAGTCATATTAACAGCCCTAACAACCCTAGTCATAGTAACAACCCTAGTCATAGTAACAACCCTAGTCATAGTAACAGCCCTAGTCATAGTAACAGCCCTAACAACCCTAGTCATAGTAATAAACCTAGTCATAGTAACAGCCCTAACAACCCTAGTCATAGTAACAACCCTAGTCATAGTAACAGCCCTAACAACCCTAGTCATAGTAACAACCCTAGTCATATTAACAGCCCTAACAACCCTAGTCATAGTAACAACCCTAGTCATAGTAACAACCCTAGTCATAGTAACAACCCTAGTCATAGTAACAACCCTAACAACCCTAGTCATAGTAACAACCCTAGTCATATTAACAGCCCTAACAACCCTAGTCATAGTAACAACCCTAGTCATAGTAACAACCCTAGTCATAGTAACAACCCTAGTCATAGTAACAACCCTAACAACCCTAGTCATAGTAACAACCCTAGTCATAGTAACAACCCTAGTCATAGTAACAACCCTAGTCATAGTAACAACCCTAGTCATAGTAACAACTCTAGTCATAGTAACAACCCTAGTCATAGTAACAACCCTAGTCATAGTAACAACCCTAGTCATATTAACAGCCCTAACAACCCTAGTCATAGTAACAACCCTAGTCATATTAACAGCCCTAACAACCCTAGTCATAGTAACAACCCTAGTCATATTAACAACCCTAACAGCCCTAGTCATAGTAACAACCCTAGTCATATTAACAACCCTAACAGCCCTAGTCATAGTAACAACCCTAGTCATATTAACATCCCTAACAACCCTAGTCATAGTAACAACCCTAGTCATATTAACAACCCTAACAGCCCTAGTCAGAGTAACAGCCCTAGTCAGAGTAACAGCCCTAGTCAGAGTAACAGCCCTAGTCAGAGTAACAGCCCTAGTCAGAGTAACAGCCCTAGTCAGACTAACAGCCCATGCTTGTGTTTTTAGATCTTTCTAAATGAAGGATATGAAACCTCACGGTGCATTTTTGAGAATGGTGTTTTCCCCCTTATTGCATTTTGGAGCTTTCACACTGGCGCTTGTGCATTGCTGCGCTTATAATGTGAAGAAATAGCCAAATAGTTGATCAACATTTTTTGGGCTAAACGTTCTGATCTGTTGCATCAGCCTCATTGCTTTTAAAATGTTTTTTGATATTCAGTGGTTGTATTAATTTGTGATCTGTCGTCCCACAACTGTCCCAGAGTCAGTTTGGAATATTTATTTCTCACACAGAAGGACAAGCTGACCAATAGAACGGGTCAACGTTTGTCCTATGGGGGATAGTAGATTGACAGGCTGGTGCTTTTGGTTGATGTCGGCGGATGAAAAGTCAAATGTGGACAGTTCTAACATTTTCAATATGCGCCTCGGAATTCAATAGGTAGGATGAGCGCCAAATGCATCCCCGACGTCTGTCTTCACTTCATCCCTGATGTGTCTGACCCGATCACATGACGGGCGTCGGCGAATAAGAATTGAGATCTGAGAGACCCATGTCCGTGAGAGGTGATTTGGAGCATGGCGATTTGGCACCCGGGAGAAGGGAATTCTAATTATTATATTCAGCCCAAGGGCACAACAGCCACTTTGGACGTAAGGCATGGGGACATTACTGCCACACGCAAGGGGGGCATTACTGCCACACACAAGGGGGACATTACTGCCACACACAAGGGGGACATTACTGCCACACACAAGGGGGGGCATTACTGCAAGGGGGGCTTTACTGCCACACGCAAGGGGACATTACTGCCACACACAAGGGTTACATTACTGCCACACACAAGGGGGACATTACTGCCACACACAAGGGTTACATTACTGCCACACACAAGGGTTACATTACTGCCACACACAAGGGTTACATTACTGCCACACACAAGGGTTACATTACTGCCACACACAAGGGGGACATTACTGCCACACACAAGGGGGACATTACTGCCACACACAAGGGGGACATTACTGCCACACACAAGGGGGACATTACTGCCACACACAAGGGGGACATTACTGCCACACACAAGGGTTACATTACTGCCACACACAAGGGGTACATTACTGCCACACACAAGGGTTACATTACTGCCACACGCAAGGGGTGCATTACTGCCACACACAAGGGTTACATTACTGCCACACACAAGGGGGACATTACTGCCACACGCAAGGGTTACATTACTGCCACACACAAGGGGGGACATTACTGCCACACACAAGGGGTACATTACTGCCACACACAAGGGTTACATTACTGCCACACACAAGGGTTACATTACTGCCACACACAAGGGGGGACATTACTGCCACACACAAGGGTTACATTACTGCCACACACAAGGGGTACATTACTGCCACACACAAGGGTTACATTACTGCCACACACAAGGGTTACATTACTGCCACACACAAGGGGGGACATTACTGCCACACACAAGGGGGGACATTACTGCCACACACAAGGGGGGACATTACTGCCACACACAAGGGGGGACATTACTGCCACACACAAAGGTTACATTACTGCCACACACAAGGGGGACATTACTGCCACACACAAGGGGGCATTACTGCCACACACAAGGGGGCATTACTGCCACACACAAGGGGGACATTACTGCCACACACAAGGGGGGCATTACTGCCACACACAAGGGGTACATTACTGCCACACACAAGGGTTACATTACTGCCACACACAAGGGTTACATTACTGCCACACACAAGGGTTACATTACTGCCACACACAAGGGGGACATTACTGCCACACACAAGGGGGACATTACTGCCACACACAAGGGGGACATTACTGCCACACACAAGGGTTACATTACTGCCACACACAAGGGGGACATTACTGCCACACGCAAGGGTTACATTACTGCCACACGCAAGGGTTACATTACTGCCACACGCAAGGGTTGCATTACTGCCACACGCAAGGGGTGCATTACTGCCACACGCAAGGGGGGCATTACTGCCACACGCAAGGGGGGCATTACTGCCACACGCAAGGGGGGCATTACTGCCACACGCAAGGGGGGCTTTACTGCCACACGCAAGGGGGGCTTTACTGCCACACGCAAGGGGGGCTTTACTGCCACACGCAAGGGGGGCTTCGACTCCATGCCGACGGAATATTCGAGGCCTGCATAGCCCTCCTGTAACTCAGTGTTAAACAACCCAGGGCATGTGTACTGCTAGTCCCCTAGTTCTACGCAGTGTTAAATAACCCAGGGCATGTGTACTGCTAGTCGCCTAGTTCTACGCAGTGTTAAATAACCCAGGGCATGTGTACTGCTTGTCGCCTAGTTCTACGCAGTGTTAAATAACCCAGGGCATGTGTACTGCTAGTCCCCTAGTTCTACGCAGTTCTTGCTTCCAAGTGAATGCAGCCTGGTTGGTATATTTAGCCCTAATCTTTCAGTAGCCTAATTCCCCATGACTTTCAATTGGGAGTGGAATTCAGAATGCCAAACAGAAGTTCATTGTTAGATGTTGTCTGAGGTAATTGGTAGCAAGGCTGAAGATGAGAAGTAGTCGCTTAACGTTGACGTTGGAAAGGGAATCCGAGGTGAAAGGCAGGTAGCCTGAGTGCCAGTCTGTTTGTGCCATCATGCCAAACCCTTGTCACTCATGGTCATGTTTGGCTTGACAATGGCATCAATGGAGCTGGTAAGAGCACAAACAGGTGTGGGACCGGGCTAAAGGCAGGCTGGCTGCACCATGGATCATGTGAACCCCTGTAGTACTGTAGCCTAACGTCCAATCGATCAGCAGCAACGAGGTGTCTGATCTGAATCCAGGACAACTGAATACGAGAGGCAACTCTCTAAAGATAGAGGAAGAAGACATTTACACCATGAGCCCAGCGGGGTCAGTAATGCAGTATGAAATCCTCATGTCTAGCAGGGCATTAAGAGGTATTTAGTTCCGGTGTTCCACACCCTGTGGCTCCTATTTATATCTGAAACACCAATCCTGTGTGTCTCAGTTGTGGCTTACAGCAGGTCCACCATTCAGAGCCACCAGTCCTCATGTGATCTGTTGTGGCCTGGATGAAAGAGTTCAGTTGCAGCAGCAGCTGGCTTCCTGCTCATAACACAGGAAGTGCAATAAAAAAAGGAAGTTGGAATGAAGATGCTTGAAAGCTATTGCGCAAGGATTAGTCAAGTGTGCATGTGTATTTGTTGCCTTGATCAAACCCATGTGTCAAGCTTAACATGTCCCGTGATGATATATTTACCAGGGGGATTTGAAAGCTATAGACCGTGTTGCTCCTAGCAACATCTTCCTACTGGGCCGTTTTGCTCCTAGCAACATCTTCCTACTGGGCCGTGTTGCTCCTAGCAACATCTTCCTACTGGGCCGTGTTGCTCCTAGCAACATCTCCCTACTGGGCCGTGTTGCTCCTAGCAACATCTTCCTACTGGGCCGTGTTGCTCCTAGCAACATCTTCCTACTGGGCCGTGTTGCTCCTAGCAACATCTTCCTACTGGGCCGTGTTGCTCCTAGCAACATCTTCCTACTGGGCCGTGTTGCTCCTAGCAACATCTTCCTACTGGGCCGTGTTGCTCCTAGCAACATCTTCCTACTGGGCCGTGTTGCTCCTAGCAACATCTTCCTACTGGGCCGTGTTGCTCCTAGCAACATCTTCCTACTGGGCCGTGTTGCTCCTAGCAACTTCTGCCTACTATATAGCCAAGTATTTCCAGGAAATAAATTCAGCCTTATCATGTTAGAAATACAATTTTGCTGAGGTTCTTAAGATTCACTGGTAGGTCTAAACCTCTTCCAATATTTGTGCCATGCCTGCGTCCCAAATGGCACTCTATTCCCTATATACGCACTACTGGTCAAAAGTTTTAGAACACCTTCTTATTCCAGGGTTTTTATTTATTTTTACTATTTTCTACATTGTAGAATAATACTGAACATCATAACTATGAAATAACACATATGGAATCACGTAGTAACCAAAAAAGTGTTAAACAATTCAAAATATGTTTTATATTTGAGATTCTTCAAATAGCCACGCCTCTTGGCATTCTCTCAGCCAGCTTTTCCTAGATGCTTTTCCAACAGTTTTGAGAGTGCCCACATATGCTGAGCACTTGTTGGCTGCTTTTGTTTCACTCTGCGGTCCGACTCATCCCAAACCATCTCAATTTGGTTGAGGTCGGGGGATTGTGGAGGCCAGGTCATCTGATGCAGCACTCATCACTCTCCTCCTTGGTAAAATAGCCCTTACACAGCCTGGAGGTGTGTTGGGTCGTTGTCCTGTTGAAAAACAAATTATAGTCCCATTAAACGCAAGCCAGATGGGAAGGCGTAACGCTACAGAATGCTGTGGTAGCCATACTGGTTAAGTGTGCCTTGAATTCTAAATACATCACCGACAGTGTCACCAGCAAAACACCATAAATACACATGCGGAGATCATCCGTTCACCCACACGGCGTCTCACAAAGACACAGCGGTTGGAACCAAAAATCTCAAATTTCAGACCAAAGGACAGATTTCCACCAGTCTAATGTCCATTGCTCGTGTTTCTTGGCCCAAGCAAGTCTCTTCTTCTTATTGGTGTCCTTTAGTAGTGGTTTCTTTGCAGCAATTTGACCATGAAGACCTGATTCACACAGTCTCTGAACAGCTGATGTTGAGATGTGTCTGTTACTTGTACTCTGTGAAGCATTTATTTGGGCAGCAATTTCTGAGGCTGGTAACTCTAATGAACTTATCCTCTGCAGGAGAGGTAACTCTGGGTTTTCCATTCCTGTGGCGGTCCTCATGAGAGCCAGTTTCATCATAGCGATTGATTGTTTTTGCGACTGCACTTGAAGAAACTTTTAAAGTTTTTGAAATTTCTATATTGACTGACCTTCATGTCTTAAAGTAATGATGGACAGTTGTTTCTGTTTGCTTATTTGAGCTGTTCTTGCCATAATATGGACTTGGTCTTTTACCAAACAAGGCTATATTCTAGAGGTCGACCGATTTTATGATTTTTCAATACCGATACAGATTATTGGAGGACCAAAAAAAAAGACGATACTGATTTAATCGGCCAATTTAAAAAATATATATATATTTTTAAAGAATTTTTAATATTTTGTATAAATATATATATTTGTAATAATGACAATTACAACAATACTGAATGAACAATGAACACTTTTTTATTTTAACTTAATATAATACATCAATAAAATCAATTTAGTCTCAAATAAATAATGAAACATGTTCAATTTGGTTTAAATAATGCAAAAACAAAGTGTTGTAGAAGAAAGTAAAAGTGCAATATGTGCCATGTAAAAAAGCTAATGTTTAAGTTCCTTACTCAGAACATGAGAACATCTGAAAGCTGGTGGTTCCTTTTAACATGAGTCTTCAATATTCCCAGGTAAGTTTTAGGTTGTAGTTATTATAGGACTATTTCTCTACACCATTTGTATTTCATATACCTTTGACTATTGAATGTTCTAATAGGTACTTAGTATTGCCAGATTAATTTCTGGAGTTGATACGTCATAAACTGGAGGCTTGACGTCATAAACAGTGCAATGCTTGAAGCATTGCGAAAAGCTGCTGGCAAACGCAAGGAAGTGCTGTTTGAATGAATGCTTACAAGCCTGCTGCTGCCTACTACCGCTCAGTCAGACTGCCCTATCAAATCATAGACTTAATTATAATATAATAACACACAGAAATACGAGCCTTAGGTCATTAATATGGTCAAATCCGGAAACTATCATTTCGAAAACAAAACGTTTATTCTTTCAGTGAAATACGGAACCGTTCCGTATTTTATCTAACGGATGACATCCATATGTCTAAATATTGCTTTTACTTTGCACAACCTTCAATGTTGTGTCATAATTACGTAAAATTCTGCCAAATTAGTTCGCAACGAGCCAGGCGGCCCAAACTGCTGCATATACCCTGACTCTGCGTGCGATGAACGCAAGAGAAGTGACACAATTTCCTTAGTTTAATATTGCCTGCTAACATGAATTTCTTTTAACTAAATATGCAGGTTTAAAAAAATATACTTCTGTGTATTGATTTTAAGAAGGACATTGATGTTTATGGTTAGGTACACCCGTGCAACTTTTGTGCTTTTTCTACAAATGCGCTTTTGTTAAATCATCCCTCGTTTGGCAAAGTTGGCTGTCTTTGTTAAAAAAAAAAAAGTCTTCACACAGTCCCCAACGAGCCAGGCGGCCCAAACTGCTGCATATACCCTGACTCTGTTGCACAGAACGCAAGAGAAGTGACACAATTTCCCAAGTTAAGAAATTCATGTTAGCAGGCAATATTAACTAAATATGAAGGTTATATAAAATATATATACTTGTGTATTGATTTTAAGAAAGGCGTTGATGTTTATGCTAAGGTACACATTGGTGCAACGACAGTGCTTTTTTCCGCGAATGCGCTTGTTAAATCACCCGTTTGGCAAAGTAGGTTGTGATAAAATTATATATTGACAGGCACCGCATCGATTATATGCAACGCAGGACAAGCTAGATAAACTAGTAATATCATCAACCATGTGTAGTTAACTAGTGATTATGTTAGGATTGATTGTTTTTTATAAGATACTTTTAATGCTAGCTAGCACCTTACCGTGGCTTCTTGCTGCACTCGCATAACAGGTAGTCAGCCTGCCACGCAGTCTCCTCGTGGAGTGCAATGTAATCAGCCATGATCGGTGTCCAAAAATGCCGATTACCGATTGTTATGATATAAAATCGGCCCTAATTAATCTCGGCCATTCCGTTTCATCGGCCGACCTCTACTATATTCTGTATACTTTGTCACAACACAACTGATTGGCTCTAACACATTAAGAAGGAAGGAAATTCCACAAATGGACTTTTTAAGAAGGCACACTTATTAATTTAAATGGATTCCAGGTGACTACCTCATGAAGCTGGTTGAGAGAATGCCAAGAGTGTGCAAAGTTGTCATCAAGGCAAAATGTGGCTTTTTGAAGAATCTCAAATATAAAATAGATTTAGATTTCTTTAGCACTTTTTTTGGTTACTACATGATTCCATATGTGTTATTTCATAGTTGTGATGTCTTCACTATTATTTTACAATGTAGAAAATAGTAAAAATGAAAGGAAAACACTTGACTGAGTAGGTGTTCTAAAACATTTGACCTGTTTTGTGTGTGTGTGTGTGTTCGATCAGAGACGTTAAAAGTAGTGTGTACACACACACACACACACACTACTTTTAACGTCTCTGGTCAAAAGTTAAAGGGAATAGAGTGCCATTTGGGACGTAGCCTACCCCATGTCTAAACCATAGATCTGTGACTGGCTCAGAGTTGAGCAAGTACATCAGACAGAGCAGAGATAGTAGAGCAATCTGTTCCTGTTTCTCTACTTGAGAGTGCAGCTTTCTTGTGGGTTACCCTTAGTTCAGCTAAATTAACCAGTGTGCCACTCTGGCTGACATTGGCCTTTGGAGTGGGCTCTGTTGGGGAAAAAAAGCCATTCATCCTATTTTTGGAAGCTGGTATGTCCTCCGCAGGACTCCCCGCTCTAAGAGAAAACAGTATTGGAGTGGGGTTTTGTGTAGAAGCCACATCAAGCACGTAGCTTTCCGGGAAAAATCCATCCTATCCCCGATGGCCTTTTTATAGATGTGTATGACACACACAAGTCCCCATAGCCAGAAGCCTTGTAGGCCTACTTTTACCAGACTAGTTGCTCGCCGAGGCTTGCAGATGCCACAGGTGGAGAGGACCTATTGGCAGCAATAACAACAGTGATGATGTCATAAAGATAATGAATCTCTCTGGTTGGTTGCCTCCTCTGACCATGTGAGCCAACCAAGGGGAAAAAAGGATGAGCTCATGTTCTCAGTGATTATATTACTCATACTTACGTCCACTTTCCATACAGAGCAGTTCATCTAGTCCACTCAGCTGAACGCATTAGCTAGATATTTGATGACCGCACTCACTGAGGGTGATTCCAAGGTTACACTGTGTACACACGTCTTCAGGTAACCCTGGGTGGGTTTTTTTTTAAAGTATTTATTTAACCTTTATCCAACCAGGAAGTCCCATTAAGGTCAGAACACCTCTTTTACAAGGGAGACCTGGCCAAGAGGGTAGCAATGGTGCGTGGGGTACAATCAAATCACATTTGATTGGTCACATACACATATTTAGCCAATGTTATTGCAGGTGTAGAGAAATGCTGGTGGTCCTAGCTCCAACAGTGCAGTAATATCTAACAATTCAGAACAATACACACACATCTAAAAGTAAAATAATGTTTATTAAGAAATATATAAATATT
The DNA here is from genome assembly GCF_057628025.1 of Oncorhynchus mykiss. Classification (NCBI taxonomy): domain Eukaryota; kingdom Metazoa; phylum Chordata; class Actinopteri; order Salmoniformes; family Salmonidae; genus Oncorhynchus; species Oncorhynchus mykiss. Next base: position 10,603,187 of record NC_143024.1, read on the forward strand.
AGGACGAGTAATGTCGGAGTGGCATTGACTAAATACAGTAGAATACAGTATCTACATATGAGATGAGTAAAACGGTATGTAAACATTAATAATGGATTTGATGTCAAATCTAAAAACGAGCCAGGATTTTGGGGGGGGTATGTATGATCACATGTGCCTGCAGGGGAGTGACCTTGCAGGATGCATATCAGCTGTACTATCCCTTTAGGAGTCACTATAGTGACAGAGATCTCTGACTCCTTGGGGTCTGACAGGCTGGCTGTTTATACATGCACTTGACCTTGATTTCTGACGTCCAACAAAGGATTCCCATGAGGTCAAGAATAGCCCTTCATCTCAAAAGGAGGTTTTTGCTTTGCCAGCTATCACAGTTTTTATCATGTTGGGATATATCAGAGTCTCAGGGCTCTCTCTCTCTCTGTATGAATCAATGACCTACCAACAAAGTCCCTGTCCTTCTAGTCTTTTGCTCTGCGATTGTACAGTAATTGTGCAATCTGACCTTCCGTAACCCGTGCCTTTCTAACAGAGAAGTTTCTAATGGAGAAGTTTCCTTTGACTTTCTAAGAATCGAGGTTACATAATATTTCTTAGAGGGCTTTATTTAACCCTGTAGTCAGAGAACCTGGCAATCAAAGAGATCCTTTATGCACGGAGAGAGAAAGCACATATCTAATTGGTCAGCAAAGTGGTTTCTTATGGGTTAGTCGTGACTGATCAATTAAATGAGGACGGCCCCCATTCTAATTGAACGAGAGCCCCCGGTTTGAAATGAGGCTCTCCTAAATAAATAAATAAATAAATAAATAATATATATATATATTACACTTTTTTTTTTGATACCACAAATCAGGCATGCCCATTGATGTAAATGGTACTGCTGTGGTGTATATAGCCTTTCCACCCAAAGCTAGGTTGCCAAGATGTTGTGTAACATCGTTGTCTTCTAGGCTTCGCCTTCTCCAGGGTGTAGAGTATCCCAGGGTGCGTCATTGTGTTTGTTTTTGTCAGTTTGACCTTTACAGTTGCGCAATGCACTCCCATGACCACTTGAAAGGGCTATCGGCAGCCGTCATTAACCTAGACGTGTAGTCCAGCCTAATGTAGCTATTCCAAGTCTTGTACCATTCATTACCCTAGACGTGTAGTCCAGCCTAATGTAGCTATTCCAAGTCTTGTACCATTCATTCATTACCCTAGACGTGTAGTCCAGCCTAATGTAGCTATTCCAAGTCTTGTACCATTCATTACCCTAGACGTGTAGTCCAGCCTAATGTAGCTATTCCAAGTCTTGTACCATCCATTACCCTAGACGTGTAGTCCAGCCTAATGTAGCTATTCCAAGTCTTGTACCATTCATTACCCTAGACGTGTAGTCCAGCCTAATGTAGCTATTCCAAGTCTTGTACCATTCATTACCCTAGACGTGTAGTCCAGCCTAATGTAGCTATTCCAAGTCTTGTACCATTCATTACCCTAGACGTGTAGTCCAGCCTAATGTAGCTATTCCATGTCTTGTACCATTCATTACCCTAGACGTGTAGTCCAGCCTAATGTAGCTATTCCATGTCTTGTACCATTCATTCATTACCCTAGACGTGTAGTCCAGCCTAATGTAGCTATTCCAAGTCTTGTACCATTCATTACCCTAGACGTGTAGTCCAGCCTAATGTAGCTATTCCATGTCTTGTACCATTCATTACCCTAGACGTGTAGTCCAGCCTAATGTAGCTATTCCAAGTCTTGTACCATTCATTCATTACCCTAGACGTGTAGTCCAGCCTAATGTAGCTATTCCAAGTCTTGTACCGTCCATTACCCTAGACGTGTAGTCCAGCCTAAATGTAGCTATTCCATGTCTTGTACCATTCATTACCCTAGACGTGTAGTCCAGCCTAATGTAGCTATTCCAAGTCTTGTACCATTCATTCATTACCCTAGACGTGTAGTCCAGCCTAATGTAGCTATTCCAAGTCTTGTACCGTCCATTACCCTAGACGTGTAGTCCAGCCTAAATGTTCAGAGTTGTAGTGTAACAAATGGAGTGATACAGGTGCAGTACATCGACCTTATTAACAACCAAATATAATGACATAACGAGGTGCGGTAGTGTACTCCAGAAGACACTCCCATCACAAGGACGCCAGACCAATTCTAAAATGGCCTCCTCTGAAACGTATTGATGCTGCTCCATTTTATGTTCAGTGTCTTTTTTTAAAATCTGCAATCTTCTTCCTGTTTGACTTTGTTTTTGGACCAGACGATGGGTCTCGGGTTTCAAAACAAGCGACCCCAGCTAGCTCCCTGAGTTATCCAATGTTGCCTGGCTACTCTTGGTTGCAGCCAGCCCAGGCTAAATTTATTAGATAACAGCTGGTGGTGTTAAATATAGACAGCAGGTGTCTGCGAGGGCCCTGACTACAGTACTCACTGTGAAGACACTCTGGAGTGTAGTGTCACAACAATGCTCGTGTCCAACACACATCTCCCATCCTGTCAAACGCAGCAGACCTGCTCTGTTCTTACCAAGGCTTGACCCACCTGGGGAAACGCCTGTAATGCCGACAGACTGCTACAGAATTCCAACCCAACTATCAACTTTGATACCTTGTGTACGTCCCAAATCACACCCTATTTCCTATATAGTGCACTACTTTTGACCAGAGTCCTGTGGGGACCCTATTCCCTATATAGTGCACTACTTTTGACCAGAGTCCTGTGGGGACCCTATTCCCTATATAGTGCACTACTTTTGACCAGAGACCTATGGGGACCCTATTCCCTATATAGTGCACTACTTTTGACCAGAGTCCTGTGGGGACCCTATTCCCTATATAGTGCACTACTTTTAACCAGAACCCTATGGGGACCCTATTCCCTATATAGTAACACAACTTTTTAAATTGACCTTTTATTTAACTAGGCAAGTCAGTTAAGAACAAATTCTCATTTGCCAAACCCGATCGACGCTGGGCCAATTGTGCGCCGCCATATGGGACTCCCAATCACGGCCGGTTGTGACACAGCCTGGAATCCAACCAGGGTCTGTAGTGACGCCTCTAGCGTTTTTGTTGTATGTTTAGCTCACATTATATAATTTAAAAGGATGCATTTAGGTGTCTGTAATAGAATATCAAAATGGTCGAGCGAATGCCGAGAGAGTGCAAAGCTGTCGTCAAGGCAAAGGGTGGCTACTTTGAAGAATCTTGCATATAAAATATATTTTGGTTACTACATGATTCCATATGTGTTATTTCATAGTTTTGATTTCTTCACTATTATTCTACAATGTAGAAAATAGTAAAAATAAAGAAAAACACTTGAATGAGTAGGCGTGTCCAAACTTTTGACCTGGTACTGTATGGTGAGCATGAATCTGAATAAAATCTCAGTATCGAATCGCAATCCATATAGAATCGGCACCTCCGTATCGTGATCGTGAGGTCCCTGGCAATTCCCAAACCTAGTTAGTTCCTTCACCACGGTGATTGATGTAGAGACTGATCATTAGAACTAGGGGTCCGTACCGTATAGCATCATGAGCTGTATCAATACAGTAACATCATGTCACTCATGTCTTTCATGTTGTTCACAACAAGTCATCAGTGTTTTGACTCTCTCTCTCTCTAAACGCACCTAATGTCTCTAACTCTGAATGAACAGCTATGAAAAGCCAACTGACATTTACTCCTGAGGTGCTGACTTGTTGCACCCTGTGATTATTATTATTTGACCCTGCTGGTCATCTATGAACGTTTGAACATCTTGGTCATGTACAACAGTACTAATAATAGTTATAATCTCCACCCGGCACAGCCAGAAGAGGACTGGCCACCCCTCATAGCCTGGTTCCTCTCTAGGTTTCTTCCTAGGTTCCTGCCTTTCTAGGGAGTTTTTCCTAGCCACCGTGCTTCTACATCTGCATTGCTTGCTGTTTGGGGTTTTAGGCTGGGTTTCTGTATAGCACTTTGTGACATCGGCTGATGTAAGAAGGGCTTTATATATACATTTGATTGATTGACCTGTTATGCTCTCTGTGATCTGTTGTCTACCCAGTGTAGTCATGTGATCGTCCATTCCAGCCACATAATCATCCAATTAACGTCCTCAGAGGACAGCCCAAGCCTTCTGAAGATTTCTCAGAATGATGCTCTGGCCTCTGTGGCCTGGCTGCTAGGATACCGTGTGGACATGTTTACCAGTCATCTAGTCAGTCTGCGTGACAACAACAGTGGAGAAGTCTAGCCTCACCGCCGTGCCCTCTAGTTGTTGTGGATATCTGGCCGACACGGCTGTTTGAGTTGTGCATCACTGACTCTACAGTAGTGGACCTACAATACCTAGGCCTAAATAGCTTTTTATAATAAATCTTGTGTTTACGAAGTCAACCCTGAGGTCTATTTGAGCCCTCAAACTGCTAAGCTTAATAGTTTCTTTAAAATCCCAGCGTGTTGTGGGTGACAGTCAATGTAGTAGCTAATAAGCTTGGCCAAGCTACATCCTTTACTGAGCCACGGCATGACTTCATCACCCGAGTATAAAGCCAACAACAAACAGATAAAGGCTTGCCCTCCTGGATCACTGGGCACTATATTTAGGCCTATCCAGAGACAGAGCTATTAAAGTCTAGTTTTGTAACACACTGGCCCTGTGTATGAAGGATTAGACTGTGTGTACAGGTGAGAAGCCATTAAGGAGAGTGGAGAGATAAGCCATTGTGGAGAGAGAGAAGTTAGACTATGAGGAATTGTTGTTCTGTTGTCTGCCATGTGTTGCTGTTGTCTATAGTATCCTGATTAATTTAATCAGTTATCAAGTGCTAGTTTTCATGGAAGCTGAAGACTTACAAACCAACCAATTGACTTCCCAAACCTCAAATCCAGGTCTGGTCTGTTTGGTCTGCATCTCCTGTAGCTGCTCGGCACTCTGGGTTTAAAACTCTGTGTACCTGCTCCTCAAAGGAGGAAGGACCACAGCTTGCCGCTCTGTCCCTGCTAGAAACATCTAACTGGTCTCTAAGGTTTGGGTCTCGTGTTTGGGCTGGTGAGAGTGTCACTGTGATGTGTGTGTGAGAGGGGGGGGGCTGGTGAGAGTCTGTGTGTGACTCCATATGAGTAATCATATACATAATATCTGGTCCTCTGGCAAGGCTCAGACTTGGACTACATCCCAAATGACACCCTATTCCCTTTATAGTGCACTACTTTTGACCAGGGCCCGTCATAGTAGATAGGGTGCTATTTGGTAAGCAACCTTTGGCCCAGTTTCAGCTACTCAGCAGGGCTTCCTACCTCTTGATAGGCTGAACTGGTTTTACTCCACAGGAGGCCCTGTAAATCTTTCTCCTATTTAGAACAACAACAGCCCTGATAGATATTATAGGCTACTGTGTTCAGGTGAGACCGGAATAGACACATAACAACATTAGATAAAGGAGTGGTGTTTGGCTAGGCTACAGTAAGGCTGTTATTGGAACAGTGATCCTGGACTGGAGCATGGTATACTGGTGATGTAGCTAGCTAGCCTGATCCTGGACTGGAGCATGGTATACTGGTGATGTAGCTAGCTAGCCTGATCCTGGACTGGAGCGTGGTATACTGGTGATGTAGCTAGCTAGCCTGACCCTGGACTGGAGCATGGTATACTGGTGATGTAGCTAGCTAGCCTGATCCTGGACTGGAGCATGGTATACTGGTGATGTAGCTAGCTAGCCTCATCCTGGACTGGAGCATGGTATACTGGTGATGTAGCTAGCTAGCCTGATCCTGGACTGGAGCATGGTATACTGGTGATGTAGCTAGCTAGCCTGATTCTGGACTGGAGCATGGTATGCTGGTGATGTAGCTAGCTAGCCTGACCCTGGACTGGAGCATGGTATACTGGTGATGTAGCTAGCTAGCCTGATCCTGGACTGGAGCATGGTATACTGGTGATGTAGCTAGCTAGCCTCATCCTGGACTGGAGCGTGGTATACTGGTGATGTAGCTAGCTAGCCTGACCCTGGACTGGAGCATGGTATACTGGTGATCTAGCTAGCTAGCCTGACCCTGGACTGGAGCATGGTATACTGGTGATGTAGCTAGCTAGCCTGATCCTGGACTGGAGCATGGTATACTGGTGATGTAGCTAGCTAGCCTGATCCTGGACTGGAGCATGGTATACTGGTGATGTAGCTAGCTAGCCTGATCCTGGACTGGAACATGGTATACTGGTAATGTAGCTAGCTAGCCTGATCCTGGACTGGAGCATGGTATGCTGGTGATGTAGCTAGCTAGCCTGACCCTGGACTGGAGCATGGTATACTGGTGATGTAGCTAGCTAACCTGAGCCAAGGACTATTGTTAGTACTCCAACAGTCTGGACTATTCGTGACGAATAACACACCTAAAGTCTGATAAAAAAATCATAAGAGGTGGAGCAGGGAGCTGTCACAGCGGTAATGCAGAGTATGTGAGTGGAGCTGGAGCGAGGAGCGGAGCATGCCCAATTTAACTGGAGCACGGAGCAACTTTCCCAAAGGCCTTTCACCCGCTCCAATATCGCTCCAGTAACGCTCACTTCCCCACCTCAGGGCCTGCCTGGCCCAGCATGCATTTGTAGCCTACTTGTGTGCTGCTGTAGCCCCTTGCTTTAGCTACTGTCATGGAGTTCACTAAAGATGTTCATAAAGAAAATGATTAAAACACACAGGTGCTAAACCAAGGTGACTTACAAAGATGAGGAGGACCAAGCAGTGGAGCGAGTGTGATGTAATGTCCACAACTAATGAGTCCTTGTGGAATCTGAAAAATCACCTTAAATAAATGCATGATTGGGTACTTACTACAGTTAAAATTTGTTTTATTCAAAGGCACTGTAGATTGAGCCTTATAAGGCATTCTTTGTGTAATTTGTATTTAATTCTAAGTCACAGCCTATATGTGCAATTTCTAGACGACAATGATTTAACACAACTAAATGTTTAAATGCTGAGCGCTCTTTGTCCCTGCCTCTCTACCAGCCTAGTGTGTCACACTCACTAATGCTCCACAATGGATTTATTTGTAGGCTATAGCCTTGTGATAATAGTCTAATAATATAGCTTAAATAATACATTGTTGTTACGTCTTAGGCTACCTGTCTGGCTACTGACCTATTTACAGTGTTTCTATGCCGTTTAATACGACACGTGGCCTGTTTTCAAATGAAGAGCGCTTCTTAGTCACCTTTTACACGTTTCAATTATTTTCATTCAAATGGTTTGGTTTCAATACTGCAAAAGCAAATGGTCGGTCCATGTAGTCACATAGATGGGTGTTGGTTAAATTATATATATATATTTTAAATGAATAGAACGAATTTGAAGTGGCGTTTTTTTTAAATGTCCTGTGAGCGAGGAGCGTTTTCTAGCCGAGCGTGTAGAAAGGACATGGAGCGCCCGTGAGCGACGAGCGGGATTTCCGACCGCTCAGCTCCGCTCACACACCCTGCAGCAATGACAATGACACAGCCCATCAATAACACTGCTTCATTGCTGCAGATAGAAGTCTGACTCATGTGTGATGTTATTTATGAGCCAGTCAGTAGCTGTAGTCCTTTCATTCCCCACCTGACCCACAGTCACACTGTCTGAGTTCCAAATGGCACCCCATTCCCTTATATAGTGCGCAACTCTTGACCAGGCCCGATAGGGAGTAGGGTTCCATTTGGGACTAGAGCCACAGTTAATGCTCTTATAGGAATGGCTGACCTGTGGGCTCCATTAAAGTCCTTGGCTGGCGTGCTGGCAGCTACACAGAAATAGCCCGTCAGGCCCCTTTGTTCAGCCGCCACAGGTTTCTGTCAGCTAGCTAGCGCCACTATGGGTTTGATTGACAGCTGAAGAGAGATGTCCCATGGTGGTACATGTTTCTGTATACTAGCAGTTAAGGGAAAGGGGAGAGAACAGAGTAGATGGTGGTACATGTTTCTGTATACTAACAGTTAAGGGGAGTAAACAGAGTGAAGTTGGTTAGGTTTATGGGTTCTGACTTCTGGGGGTGACTGTTAAATATAGTGAAGTTGGTTAGGGTCATAGGTTATGGGTTGTTCTGACTCCTGGGGGTGACTGTTAACCCTAACCAACTTCACTATATTTAACAGTCACCCCCAGGAGTCAGAACAACCCATAACCCTAACCAACTTCACTATATTTATGGGTCAACTCTCTGTGCCTCCTAGAGCATTACATGCATTTGTTTGTGACATTACCAGTTGAGTGCTGCCAGTGTCATATGACAAACCTGGGCAGCCTCAACTGGTTCAGAACCGAGATGGCAGAGAGAGAGAGAGAGAGAGAGAGCGCCTGTGGGAGGGACCACAGGATGAGAGGTGTGGTGAAGAGTTATTTGCCTAGATTACTATAAGCTTTCTCACGGGTGTGTGCAGTGTGGATGGACGCTCAGTGTGTGAAGGGGAAGCTCTGCAGAGTAACAGGTTGGAGAGACTCCTTGGAGGACCTGGGGTTTGATGAGCTTGATCAACCTGGTGGTGACAGAGGAATGAAATGCTTCTTGGGCTTTAGCTGTGAGGAAGGAATCTAAAGAAGACTGTTTGTTGTTTCTCGTCTTGTCTAATTTGAGGATGTTTTCTTGTCAAAGAAGTTGTCTCAGGTGAGCAGTACAATACGGTGGCTTCTCTGACTGCTAGTTTTACTCTGGACTTTTACAAACAGTTGACTTCAACAGTTGTATTTTCTACTTCACAGTTGGCTACTATGTGTTCAGTTAGGAGGTAGTGAGGGAAGTTATTTTGGTAAGGAGATGGTGTAGTAATAACTGTCAAGCCGAAGCCCCCATAGATTGTATCGAATTACTGTCAGTGTGTCCGCGTTACCTCAATTAGGCAGCAACCTCATCCTTATTACATTTAAACGGTAGGCTGCAACCTCATCCTTATTACATTTAAACGGTAGGCTACAACCTCATCCTTAGTACATTTAAACGGTAGGCTGCAACCTCATCCTTAGTACATTTAAACGGTAGGCTGCAACCTCATCCTTATTACATTTAAACGGTAGGCTACAACCTCATCCTTATTACATTTAAACGGTAGGCTGCAACCTCATCCTTATTACATTTAAACGGTAGGCTGCAACCTCATCCTTATTACATGTAACCGGTAGGCTGCAACCTCATCCTTATTACATTTAAACGGTAGGCTGCAACCTCATCCTTATTACATTTAAACGGTAGGCTGCAACCTCATCCTTATTACATTTAAACGGTAGGCTGCAACCTCATCCTTAATACATTTAAACGGTAGGCTACAACCTCATCCTTATTACATTTAAACGGTAGGCTGCAACCTCATCCTTATTACATTTAAACGGTAGGCAGCAACCTCATCCTTATTACATGTAACCGGTAGGCTGCAACCTCATCCTTATTACATTTAAACGGTAGGCTGCAACCTCATCCTTATTACATGTAACCGGTAGGCTGCAACCTCATCCTTATTACATTTAAACGGTAGGCTGCAACCTCATCCTTAATACATTTAAACGGTAGGCTGCAACCTCATCCTTATTACATGTAACCGGTAGGCTGCAACCTCATCCTTATTACATTTAAACGGTAGGCTGCAACCTCATCCTTAATACATTTAAACGGTAGGCTACAACCTCATCCTTATTACATTTAAACGGTAGGCTGCAACCTCATCCTTAATACATTTAAACGGTAGGCTACAACCTCATCCTTATTACATTTAAACGGTAGGCTGCAACCTCATCCTTATTACATTTAAACGGTAGGCTACAACCTCATCCTTATTACATTTAAACGGTAGGCTACAACCTCATCCTTATTACATTTAAACGGTAGGCTGCAACCTCATCCTTATTACATTTAAACGGTAGGCTGCAACCTCATCCTTAATACATTTAAACGGTAGGCTGCAACCTCATCCTTATTACATTTAAACGGTAGGCTGCAACCTCATCCTTATTACATTTAAACGGTAGGCTGCAACCTCATCCTTATTACATTTAAACGGTAGGCTACAACCTCATCCTTATTACATTTAAACGGTAGGCTACAACCTCATCCTTATTACATGTAACCGGTAGGCTGCAACCTCATCCTTATTACATATAACCGGTAGGCTGCAACCTCATCCTTATTACATTTGACCGGTAGGCTGCAACCTCATCCTTATTACATTTAAACGGTAGGCTGCAACCTATAACATTACGACAGACAACACTACTAGGTTACAGTATGTCTCTACAGGTAAAACAACACTACCAGGTTACAGTATGTCTCTACAGGTAAAACAACACTACTAGATTACAGTATGTCTCTACAGGTAAAACAACACTACCAGGTTACAGTATGTCTCTACAGGTAAAACAACACTACTAGTATCATCCTGATCAAGATTGTGAATTGTGGTGTAACTGGAGAAGTGTCCCTACAGCGCTAAAATAGTAGAAATAACTGGAGAAGTGTCCCTACTGCACAGTGTTTTCCATTTGTGTCCTACCATCTCGAAGTATGCAGTATGTTTAACACATGGCGCTGTGTGTGGTTAGCGTATGGCGCCGTGTGTGGTTAGCGTATGGCGCCGTGTGTGGTTAGCGTATGGCGCCGTGTGTGGTTAGCGTATGGCGCCGTGTGTGGTTAGCGTATGGCGCCGTGTGTGGTTAGCGTATGGCGCTGTGCGTGGTTAGCGTATGGCACCGTGTGTGGTTAGCGTATGGCGCCGTGTGTGGTTAGCGTATGGCGCTGTGCGTGGTTAGCGTATGGCGCCGTGTGTGGTTAGCGTATGGCGCCGTGTGTGGTTAGCGTATGGCGCCGTGTGTGGTTAGCGTATGGCGCCGTGTGTGGTTAGCGTATGGCGCCGTGTGTGGTTAGCGTATGGCGCCGTGTGTGGTTAGCGTATGGCGCCGTGTGTGGTTAGCGTATGGCGCTGTGCGTGGTTAGCGTATGGCGCCGTGTGTGGTTAGCGTATGGCGCCGTGTGTGGTTAGCGTATGGCGCCGTGTGTGGTTAGCGTATGGCGCCGTGTGTGGTTAGCGTATGGCGCCGTGTGTGGTTAGCGTATGGCGCCGTGTGTGGTTAGCGTATGGCGCTGTGTGTGGTTAGCGTATGGCGCCGTGTGTGGTTAGCGTATGGCGCTGTGTGTGGTTAGCGTATGGCGCCGTGTGTGGTTAGCGTATGGCGCCGTGTGTGGTTAGCGTATGGCGCCGTGTGTGGTTAGCGTATGGCGCCGTGTGTGGTTAGCGTATGGCGCCGTGTGTGGTTAGCGTATGGCGCCGTGTGTGTGGTATTTGTGGAATTGGCAGTTCTAGGGTATCAGTTATCCTCACCTAGGCCCAGGGCCTAAAATGAACACCCGCCACCTGCTGAACGTGGGTAGATTTTGCCGTTGGCAGGTAAGAATGTATAATTCACCAGCTATGTTAGTGCGTGGCAGTACTCCAGGCTCTACAGTGTGGGTATTTCATAAAAATAGTCCAGCATGGGCCCAAGTGAGTTGTGATTTATAGCTTAATCAAAGCTACAGTAGCTGTTTTCAAAGTATTAATGCCATTTTGTTTCGTATCTGTTAATGCACAGAGAAAGCTATAACATTAGGATTCAGATATCAGGCAGCAACACTGCCTGTCTGGGGGGCTGTGAGTGCTGAAATATTAGTTTTTTAGAAGCAATGGGCACAGGCATAACAGTTGGTCTAATTTACTCAAGTATCCTACAGTGATTTCTTGTTTATTTACATTGTTTTGTTCACAAGCTAGGTTACTTTTTCAATGTTTTGAGTTTCCTCCCACTGCTAGCAAAAAGATACCTTGTTGGCTCTCTTACTAGTGACACAGGCACATGTGATGACTTGAGTGGCCCTGTTACCAAGGTAACCTTAAAAGGGCAGCTAAACATTTTTTGTCTGATATTTATGTTAAAAATACTCAGGTCACAGAATAGTAAATTACATTGAGAAATATAACCAATAACATCTTACTAGTAATACATTTCTTGTTTTAGAAACATTACTAAGCATGGCAGTTTTTTGTTTCTTTGTGTAATTATGGCAGCACATTTTTTTTAAATTTTGGCTGGTAAAAAATCTGATTGGCTGGTAGATTTTTTTTGTATCTACCTGCCACGGTGGCTGCTATACAAACAAGTTAGTTTTAGGGCCTGTCTTTTACCTGTCTGTGTCCTCTCCTTACCCTGTGGGTGTGTCTGACTGACTGACTGACTGACTTGACTGACTGTTTGACTGACTGTATCGTCTTCTATCTGTCTGTGTCCTCTCCTTACCCTGTGTGTGTAGTTTGATAGAATAAACGTTTACCAAATGATCTTCAGCCCAGCTTGATCAAAAAAGGGAAATTATGTCCTGAACTGACTGACTGGGGATAATGGAGAACAGGTAGACTTTCTCTCCCCAACTAACAGTGTGTGTGTGTGTGTGTTTTGACTGTTAGTCCCACTGACTCTCTCCTGTGTGTGTGTGTGTGTGTGTGTGTGTGTGTGTGTGTGTGTGTGTGTGTGTGTGTGTGTGTGTGTGTGTGTGTGTGTGTGTGTGTGTGTGTGTGTGTGTGTGTGTGTGTGTGTGTGTGTGTGTGTGTGTGTTAGTCCCACTGACTCTCTCCTGTCTTTGCAGCGCTGCACTCAGGCCGGCCAGTCGTTGATGGAGTTCTTGCAGGGGAGCGGTGACTACTGCCACGCCCAACATCTCAGCGCTTGAGCCCAGGCCCCCCGGGGGGAGGATGGCCCTGCTGCCCTGCTGCACCTCCCACCCCTGAATGCCCACAGCCAGGTTGCCCTCTCCACCCAGACCCAGACACCCCCACTCTGACTGTAGACTGACCGACGGACGGCAGGCCCACTAACTCACCAGATGGGGTAGTGAGTGTCGGTGGCCAAGGGCAGCGTAAGCTAACGGACAGCTACCTCTTCACCCTGTCCAACCCCCACTCTATTCCCAGCACACCAAGACACCCTGGACAGGAGAGACTTGAGAGGACCTTGTAAATTCCTCCTGAGGTGGGGTGTTGTTGCTGGGGTTTGTTCCTCCGCCTCAGAGAGACTAGCAGGGGTGACCTGCCTTCTTGGCTTCCTGCCTGGCTTCCTGCCTGCTGTGTCAGGACAGTGTAGTGTAGCTGGTGGGCTGGGTGCTCCTCTGTCAGGGTGGGTGCGGGCCCCTGGGTCTGTGTCGACGTCGTGGCTTCTTCTCCTGAGAGTGGGATCCTCAGTGTGTCCAGAATGAACCGTCCGGCTCCCCCCGTCGAGGTCTCCTACAAGAACATGAGGTTCCTCATCACACACAACCCCACCAACGCCACCCTCGACACCTTCATCGAGGTGAGACAGAGAAGAACCTTCCACACAACACCACTAACACCACTCTTATCACCTTCATCAAGGTGAGACAGAGAGGAATCTTCCAGACTGTTCTGGCTCTCGGTCGTCTAATCCTGCTGAGTTAGAAGTGGTACCTAGGTAACTGATCTAAAATCAGATTACTCCTCCGGGTTCACACTGCACGTTCTTAGCCCAGGGCTAAGCTTCATGAATATTCATGTTAGGTGAAAATGGAAATGTCACAATAAATGGAATTTGATGACAATTAATATTTAAACTGGGTGACAATCTGTGATTGGCTAACCCTGAAAACTTGGTTCTAAGAACACAGTGTGAGTCTCTCAGGGAAAACCCAGAACTGATGGTAGATCAGCATCTAGGGAAAACGTAATCCTACTCGGTCTGATTGGTATTACCACTGTAACTAGCTGTGTCATGTGACAGGGCGGTGACCAAATCAATCTAACTGGTATTACAACTGTCATTGTCAAACCTCCGACTCTCATGAATGGTTTTAATGAAGTTACCTCTCCCTTTTCCAGGACCTGAAGCAGTATGGTGCAACAACAGTGGTGCGGGTGTGTGAGGTCACCTACGACAAGACACGTCTGGAGAAGGATGGCATCACAGTCATGGTGCGCAAAGATACACACACACATACATCAGATCTCTCTTCTCTACACTCTCTCACTAGGGTCCTATTCACTAGGAACCAAACGGAAACAAAACAGGCTGAAACGAAGGGGGACCTACCTGAATTTGTCCAATGAGAAAAGCTTTTTTTTTCATTTTTCTGTTGCAAGACGTTTTGCTACGGTGCCAAAAGTTCTGGTACGCTGTGCACTAATGAATACGACCCTGGTGGTGTTCAGTAGGTACAAAATGAGGTGAAACGTGGCCTGCTACTGTCTGAACTGGTCCATTGAGACTAGTCTACTGGTATCTGAACTGGTCCATTGAGACTAGTCTACTGGTACCTGAACTGGTCCATTGAGACTAGTCTACTGCTACCTGAACTGGTCCATTGAGACTAGTCTACTCCTACCTGAACTGGTCCATTGAGACTAGTCTACTGCTACCTTAACTGGTCCATTGAGACTAGTCTACTGCTACCTGAACTGGTCCATTGAGACTAGTCTACTGCTACCTGAACTGGTGCATTGAGACTAGTCTACTGCTACCTGAACTGGTCCATTGAGACTAGTCTACTGCTACCTGAACTGGTCCATTGAGACTAGTCTACTGCTACCTGAACTGGTCCATTGAGACTAGTCTACTGCTACCTGAACTGGTCCATTGAGACTAGTCTACTGCTACCTGAACTGGTCCATTGAGACTAGTCTACTCGTACCTGAACTGGTCCATTGAGACTAGTCTACTGGTATCTGAACTGGTCCATTGAGACTAGTCTACTCGCTCTGTTTCAAAACATTTTCTCCAGTATGTTCCTACTGACCCTGTTTCCTCTCTCTCTGCCATGTGGAGGATGTTATTCATGATGTCACCCTGCTGCACATGTGTTGGAGTAGAGGAAACACTACCTCCTGCCCCACACACACACACACACACACACACACACACACACACACACACACACACACACACACACACACACACACACACACACACACATCTGGCTCAGCGTCAGGGTGTACCTCATGGTTTACTCCTCTCTTGTCTCCCAACATCCTCTCCTCTCACCTGGTCTTTCTTTTGCTTCACTTTCTCTCGCTCTCTCTCTTTTCTCTCTCTCTCCTTTCTCTCTCTCTCCTTTCTCTCTCTCTCTCTCGCTCTCTCTCCTTTCTCTCTCTCCTTTCTCTCCCTCTGAGTTAATAATGTTGTTGAGAGCAGAGAGCGGGTACCCTCTCAGAGGAGAGGTAGCATCAGATGCGAAGAATGTAGGGATGTAGAGATAGCTAGAGGCCCGGGTTACATAAGGCCCTTAACCACCCTCTGTCTGTTGTGTTATCAGAGTGACACGGTCACACAGAGTCCTCTCTCTTCTCTTCCCTGTGTGAGAGAGAGCCTTGTATCCTGGCTGACTGAGTCCTCTCTCTTCTCTTCCCTGTGTGAGAGAGAGCCTTGTATCCTGGCTGACTGAGTCCTCTCTCTTCTCTTCCCTGTGTGAGAGAGAGCCTTGTATCCTGGCTGACTGAGTCCTCTCTCTTCTCTTCCCTGTGTGAGAGAGAGCCTTGTATCCTGGCTGACTGAGTCCTCTCTCTTCTCTTCCCTGTGTGAGAGAGAGCCTTGTATCCTGGCTGACTGAGTCCTCTCTCTTCTCTTCCCTGTGTGAGAGAGAGCCTTGTATCCTGGCTGACTGAGTCCTCTCTCTTCTCTTCCCTGTGTGAGAGAGATCCTTGTATCCTGGCTGACTGAGTCCTCTCTCTTCTCTTCCCTGTGTGAGAGAGAGCCTTGTATCCTGGCTGACTGAGTCCTCTCTCTTCTCTTCCCTGTGTGAGAGAGAGCCTTGTATCCTGGCTGACTGAGTCCTCTCTCTTCTCTTCCCTGTGTGAGAGAGAGCCTTGTATCCTGGCTGACTGAGTCCTCTCTCTTCTCTTCCCTGTGTGAGAGAGATCCTTGTATCCTGGCTGACTGAGTCCGACTCTGGTCAAAGGTAGTGCACTATGTAGGGAATAGGGTGCCATTTGGGACGTACCCTTGTACACTTGTTGACTGACTGGCAGAGAGAGAGCCTGGCTGGCAGGTGAAACCCGGTTCCCGGTTCCCCTCCACATCTCCCTGAACTCCAGATGAAAACCATGTTGTCTGTCTCATTCAGAACGCTGTGTAATGTGCTGTTCTGTCTGACATGGCTCGTGATGCTTTCATTGCTCAAAGAGGTTATTTATTGGCATTATATGGAGAAATGTTACTCCCACACTCTCTGCTTTTGCAGGTTACTTTAGTCTTACCAGTGTATCAGTAATGGTGGGGGTATATTTGGAGGCCATATATAACCAGTAATAACAGTGGTAAGTACCAGAGGTGCGTCCATCCACCTTGTGACTGACTTAACATAGACCATCCTCTGTAGCATGTGATAACATTCAGCTGACTGATATAAAGGGACTGTGGACTCATTCAGGAAGTGGCCCAAAATGGCACCCTATTGTGTCCATATAGTGCACTACTTTTGAGCAGAGCTGTATGGTCCCTAATCATAAGTAGTGCACTGCACTATAAAGGGAATAGGGTGCCAGATTTGAGACCTACACTCTGCCAAACGTCTCGCTGGTTGTCGTATGAGAGTCAAGTTGCAGAGGAAGGATACCATGGTGACAAGGTCTGTTCTGGGGGTTCCGAGAAACGGCCCAAGACGTTCTTCGGGCCACAATTAGAACTCTGCCTCCTCCTCCTCCAAGCTCTTGTCTCTAGCTCTGGGCTGCGTTGGTTGGACTTGGAATGAGCTTCACGACATGAATAGCTTACTGTTGACATACCAGGCGGCTCTGTTCACCTCTTAGTAGATGTAAATGTTATTTTGAACCACATCCTCTCTACAGTCAAAGATTCTATTAGGGAGAGATTTACTCTCAAGGTTGTCACAACGGGTTCACCCATTATGGAGTTCTGTAGCATCAAAACAGACATGTAAATGGACATGTCGGTGTCTTTGGTGTTGTGGTGACTTCTACATATCTTGATGCCCACAACTTCTTTAGATATCCACAGCAGGATGCAGAGAAATTCAAGGCATTTCATGTGAGGTTAGGGTCACGCCTTGCCGTGTACAGGATTAGTGTCCTACCTGGAACATTGAACAGAGAGTAGAATGGTTCCTGTTGTGGGTTTTGCCTGTGTGTTACTGGTAGAATGGGTCCTGTTGTGGGTTTTGCCTGTGTGTTACTGGTAGAATGGGTCCTGTTGTGGGTTTTGCCTGTGTGTTACTGGTAGAATGGGTCCTGTTGTGGGTTTTGCCTGTGTGTTACTGGTAGAATGGGTCCTGTTGTGGGTTTTGCCTGTGTGTTACTGGTAGAATGGGTCCTGTTGTGGGTTTTGCCTGTGTGTTACTGGTAGAATGGGTCCTGTTGTGGGTTTTGCCTGTGTGTTACTGGTAGAATGGGTCCTGTTGTGGGTTTTGCCTGTGTGTTACTGGTAGAATGGGTCCTGTTGTGGGTTTTGCCTGTGTGTTACTGGTAGAATGGGTCCTGTTGTGGGTTTTGCCTGTGTGTTACTGGTAGAATGGGTCCTGTTGTGGGTTTTGCCTGTGTGTTACTGGTAGAATGGGTCCTGTTGTGGGTTTTGCCTGTGTGTTACTGGTAGAATGGGTCCTGTTGTGGGTTTTGCCTGTGTGTTACTGGTAGAATGGGTCCTGTTGTGGGTTTTGCCTGTGTGTTACTGGTAGAATGGGTCCTGTTGTGGGTTTTGCCTGTGTGTTACTGGTAGAATGGGTCCTGTTGTGGGTTTTGCCTGTGTGTTACTGGTAGAATGGGTCCTGTTGTGGGTTTTGCCTGTGTGTTACTGGTAGAATGGGTCCTGTTGTGGGTTTTGCCTGTGTGTTACTGGTAGAATGGGTCCTGTTGTGGGTTTTGCCTGTGTGTTACTGGTAGAATGGGTCCTGTTGTGGGTTTTGCCTGTGTGTTACTGGTAGAATGGGTCCTGTTGTGGGTTTTGCCTGTGTGTTACTGGTAGAATGGGTCCTGTTGTGGGTTTTGCCTGTGTGTTACTGGTAGAATGGATCCTGTTGTGGGTTTTGCCTGTGTGTTACTGGTAGAATGGGTCCTGTTGTGGGTTTTGCCTGTGTGTTACTGGTAGAATGGGTCCTGTTGTGGGTTTTGCCTGTGTGTTACTGGTAGAATGGGTCCTGTTGTGGGTTTTGCCTGTGTGTTACTGGTAGAATGGGTCCTGTTGTGGGTTTTGCCTGTGTGTTACTGGTAGAATGGGTCCTGACAGTTTCTTGTTTTGTTTTTTTGAGAGAGAAAGTCCCAGTTGCACCCTTCTATTCATGGCAGTGTGAAATAGTGATGTCATCATAACATCTTTCCCAGCCAGGCCTGTGATCCACTGGCTCAGCTGAGCTGTTGCCTTGGTAACGCATTGTCGTCAGACACACAAGATGTTTGTACCTGGGAGCAGGTATTGTGTTGTTGGAAGTCCCACTCCACTAGGAGATAAGAGATGACTCTCTCTCTCTCTCTCTCTGTCTCTCTCTCTCTCTGTCTCTGTCTCTGTCTCTGTGTGTGTGTTATTTTTTTTACATGTAACCTTTTATTTAACTAGGCAAGCCAGTTAAGAACAAATTCTTATTTACAATGACGGCCTACCCTGGCCAAACCCGGACGGCGCTGGGCCAATTGTGCGCCGCCCTGTGGGACTCCCAATCACGGCCGGATGTGATACAGTGTCTGATGGGTCTCTAGTGTGACTGATCCCTCCTAGACACCCATGGTTTCTGCTTTAAGCCTTCATCTGTCCAATGGAGGAGTCAAACAGCTGGTTTGAGCATCCTTGATGCTGTATGGTGCATTAGGTCTACATCTGACCAGGTGATGGATGTCTTAGTTCATCTACCATCACTGTCTAATCCTTCAATGAAAAGAGTGTTTGTCATTATAGGGGATGGTAGCCCAACATGGCCAGAAAAATACATTGTATCCAACCGACTGATTTAATGTACACTAGCCAAACCAATTAAACGTTGAAGTCAAACAGTTCACCACAGTTCACTCCGTGAAGAAGAGGTGACCACACATCTGTTCTCTGTTGTGGTTCTGCACCAACTACAAACAAACCCCTTCTAGTGTTGTCTGTGTTGACAGAAGGCTTTCCTGATGCTGTGGGTGCCGATGGAACATGATATGTGTCCCAAATGGCACCCTATTTTGCTTGTTGAGATGGCAGGAACAGTGAATAGTGTAGGAAGGACACAGTGTGTTGTCTGTGGGGACAGTTGGTTCACGTTGCGAGTCATGCTTAGATGACTGAGGTTGGTACACTCTGCGTTCCTCCCCGTTACGTGGGTACAGATGTCTCATTTCACAGTGTGCAGCGGCTTGGAACCAGTTGTTTCAGACATGCAGCGCTTCACAAACTCTTTTAATACATTCACCCTCAGTAGGGGATTCTGCTTTGTCTGGTTCCTCAGTTTAAAGTAGGTAGGGGTGCAGTGTAGAGCTGCTTTGTCTGGTTCCTCAGTTTGAAGTAGGTAGGGGTGCAGTGTAGAGCTGCTTTGTCTGGTTCCTCAGTTTGAAGTAGGTAGGGGTGCAGTGTAGAGCTGCTTTGTCTGGTTCCTCAGTTTAAAGTAGGTAGGGGTGCAGTGTAGAGCTGCTTTGTCTGGTTCCTCAGTTTGAAGTAGGTAGGGGTGCAGTGTAGAGCTGCTTTGTCTGGTTCCTCAGTTTGAAGTAGGTAGGGGTGCAGTGTAGAGCTGCTTTGTCTCGTAACAATGGGCTCCCTCAGAGTGCCAATGCTAATCAGCTGTTTCTGTCAGAGAGACAGAACTGTACTGTTTATGATGTGTGACGCCGAAGACCAATTCCCACATTGTGTGGACAATTACATTGTTTTCTAATGTGAATGTATTTGTGTGTTTTCCAGGACTGGGCCTTTGATGACGGTGCCCCTCCGCCCACTAAGATCGTAGATGATTGGCTGAACCTGCTGAAGACTAAGTTCCGTGAGGACCCTGGCTGCTGCGTGGCGGTGCACTGTGTTGCCGGGCTGGGACGGTACGGCTCATTAATACACTTCTGTCTCAGGGTTCTGATTGGGTGAGACGGTTGAACCAAGATCACACGGCTGCAGTGTCCCCCACCCACTGTGACGGCCACTGTCCCAGCAGCCACCAGTCTCTCGCCTTCTCCTACAGCCTGACCAGGGCCCTCTCTCAGCATGCAGACAGAACCAAGCCAAAGTCAACTGTTAGCCAAGGGGCCACTCCTTCACAACTAATCCACCGTTTATTATTCAAAGCACAGAGGTTGAGTTCTGAAAAACGTTGACGCAGCATTTATTTCTATTGTGTGTCTAAGTGTCTCAGATTGGATCTCTACTAGTTAGCTCACCAGAACTCTGGTCAAAAGTAGTGCACTATATAGGGAATAGGGTGCCATTTGGGATGTTGCCAAGTCGTCTTGTGAAATGTCAGTTAGCTGTATTCTGGTTGGCCACGCCCAGACTTGTAATGTATGTTCTGTAGTTGAGCCTCTGGACTCCCGTTGGCATGCCGTACATTAGTTCGTACGGTTGGCCATGCCGTACATTAGTTCTTACGGTTGGCCATGCCGTACATTAGTTCTTACGGTTGGCCATGCCGTACATTACCATACATTAGTTCTTATGGTTGGCATGCCGTACATTAGTTCTTACGGTTGGCCATGCCGTACATTACCATACATTAGTTCTTATGGTTGGCCATGCAATACATTAGTTCTTATGGTTGGCCATGCCGTACATTACCATACATTAGTTCTTACGGTTGGCCATGCCGTACATTACCATACATTAGTTCTTATGGTTGGCCATGCCGTACATTACCATACATTAGTTCTTATGGTTGGCATGCCGTACATTAGTTCTTATGGTTGGCCATGCCGTACATTAGTTCTTATGGTTGGCCATGCCGTACATTACCATACATTAGTTCTTATGGTTGGCATGCCGTACATTAGTTCTTATGGTTGGCCATGCCATACATTAGTTCTTATGGTTGGCATGCCGTACATTAGTTCTTATGGTTGGCCATGCCGTACATTAGTTCTTATGGTTGGCCATGCCATACATTAGTTCTTATGGTTGGCATGCCGTACATTAGTTCTTATGGTTGGCCATGCCGTACATTAGTTCTTACGGTTGGCCATGCCGTATATTACCGTACATTAGTTCTTACGGTTGGCCATGCCGTACATTACCATACATTAGTTCTTATGGTTGGCATGCCAACCAACATAACAGAGGAGTTGACTAAATAGAAGCACAAACTGATCTGGTTACCAGGCTCATTTTAGCACTGTCCTGTCTGGTGTTCCTTCAGGTGTCCTCTATGGCAGAGGAGAGACAACGAGTCACATCTGTACTGATGGAGTATATTAGCTAGTAGAGGAGAACATTTCTCAAATGGTACCCTATTCTATACATAGTGCACTACTTTTGACCAGAGCCCTGTGGGCAATAGGGAGCCATTAAACCAGGCCTTAGGTACTAATAATGGTTGAGCTCATTGGTAGGAAGCTGAAGGAGCCCCTGTTCCCCTCCCCTCCTGTGTTAGCTGAAGGAGCCCCCCCAGCCCCCTGACTTCCCCTGCCTCTTCCGTTCCCCTCTCTGTGTTAGCTGAAGGAGCCCCCCCAGCCCCCTGACTTCCCCAGCCTCTTCCGTTCCCCTCTCTGTGTTAGCTGAAGGAGCTCCCCCAGCCCCCTGGCCCCCCCTGGCCTCCTCTTCTCTCCCTCCCCTCCTGTGTTAGCTGAAGGAGCTCCCCAGCCCCCTGGCCTCCCCAGGCTCTTCCCTCCCTCCCCTTCCTGTGTTAGCTGAAGGAGCCACCCAGCCCCCTGACATCCCCAGGCTCTTCCCTCCTGTGTTAGCTGAAGGAGCCCCCTGACCTCCCCAGGCTCTTCCCTCCCTCCCCGCTCTGTGTTAGCTGAAGGAGCCCCCTGACCTCCCCAGGCTCTTCCCTCCCTCCCCTCTCTGTGTTACCTGAAGGAGCCCCCTGACCTCCCCAGGCTCTTCCCTCCCTCCCCTCTCTGTGTTAGCTGAAGGAGCTCCCCAGCCCCCTGGCCTCCCCAGGCTCTTCTCTCCCTCCCCTCTCTGTGTTAGCTGAAGGAGCCACCCCAGCCCCCTGACCTCCCCAGGCTCTTCCCTCCCTCCCCTCTCTGTGTTAGCTGAAGGAGCCCCCTGACCTCCCCAGGCTCTTCCCTCCCTCCCCTCTCTGTGTTAGCTGAAGGAGCTCCCCAGCCCCCTGGCCTCCCCAGGCTCTTCTCTCCCTCCCCTCTCTGTGTTAGCTGAAGGAGCCACCCCAGCCCCCTGACCTCCCCAGGCTCTTCTCTCCCTCCCCTCCTGGGTAAGCTGAAGGAGCCCCTGTTCCCCTCCCCTCCTGTGTTAGCTGAAGGAGCCCCCCCAGCCCCCTGACTTCCCCAGCCTCTTCTGTTCCCCTCTCTGGGTAAGCTGAAGGAGCCACCCCAGCCCCCTGACCTCCCCAGGCTCTTCTCTCCCTCCCCTCCTGTGTTAGCTGAAGGAGCTCCCCAGCCCCCTGGCCTCCCCAGGCTCTTCTCTCCCTCCCCTCTCTGCTGAAGGAGCCACCCCAGCCCTCCCCAGGCTCTTCTCTCCCTCCCCTCTCTGTGTTAGCTGAAGGAGCCACCGGAGCCACCCCAGCCCTCCCCAGGCTCTTCTCTCCCTCCCCTCTCTGTGTTAGCTGAAGGAGCCACCCCAGCCCCCTGGCCTCCCCAGGCTCTTCCCTCCCCTCCTGTGTTAGCTGAAGGAGCTCCCCAGCCTCCTGGCCTCCCCAGGCTCTTCCCTCCCCATCCTGTGTTAGCTGAAGGAGCTCCCCAGCCTCCTGGCCTCCCCAGGCTCTTCCCTCCCCATCCTGTGTTAGCTGAAGGAGCTCCCCAGCCCCCTGGCCTCCCCAGGCTCTTCCCTCCCCTCCTGTGTTAGCTGAAGGAGCTCCCCACCCTCCCCTCCTGTGTTAGCTGAACGAGCTCCCCAGCCCCCAGCCCTCCCCAGGCTCTTCCCTCCCCTCCTGTGTTAGCTGAAGGAGCTCCCCAGCCTCCCCTCCCTGTGTTAGCTGAAGGAGCTCCCCAGCCTCCCCTCCCTGGGTTAGCTGAAGGAGCTCCCCAGCCCCCTGACCTCCCCAGCCTCCCCTCCCTGGGTTAGCTGAAGGAGCCCCCCAGCCCTCCCAGCCTCTCTTCCCTGGGTTGGTGAAGCACCGTCTATCTCTGACGTACTGGAGACCTCCTCTGGGACTCGTCTGTGGTTTTTGACAGGGCTCCAATGTTGACTTTACTCTGAACTGTTTGTTGTCCTGTTAATCAGCTGGGGAGTCTTTGGCTTTCAGCTGGTAACCTCTGCAACGTCTAAGTGGTCTGGGGGCTGATATGGCTTGACAGGGTAGAGTTAGATGAATACGTTTGAATGTCTCATGTCCATGCAGGCAGGCACCTCATCTGTTTCACTGATTCCTAGAAGTCCTGTGTTTGTGTTAGTGGTGTTATGCTCTTCAGCTCTCTATTTCCACACTGACTTACCGTAACCACAGCAACAACCCATATAAGGCTAGAAAAGGGGAAAGTGGGCTACAGCTTTTCCTAATGATTTGTTACCTGTAAATATTAGTGGCCAAATACAGCACAACTAGTTCCAGCTCTCAACCCGCAGCAGGGCTTTCCTTTGTCCAAACCAGAATGAACTCCATTCCCTGGGAACTGGCTGTGTTGTGACAACATGGAGAGAGAGACGTTGCTGGGGGCATAACAGGAAGGATACTAATGGATGTCTTTAATTCCCCGTCTTAATATGTGAATGCTGTTTCTAACGTCCCAAATGGCGCTATATTCCCTATTAAGTGCACTACTTTTGACCAGGGCCCATAAGGTTTTGACTGTGTCTTTAAGTCCCAGTATTAACAGCAGTCTGACTGTATCTTTAAGTCCCAGTATTAACAGCAGTCTGACTGTGTCTTTAAGTCCCAGTATTAACAGCAGTCTGACTGTGTCTTTAAGTCCCAGTATTAGTAGCAGTCTGACTGTGTCTTTAAGTCCCAGTATTAGTAGCAGTCTGACTGTGTCTTTAAGTCCCAGTATTAACAGCAGTCTGACTGTGTCTTTAAGTCCCAGTATTAACAGCAGTCTGACTGTGTCTTTAAGTCCCAGTATTAGTAGCAGTCTGACTGTGTCTTTAAGTCCCAGTATTAGTAGCAGTCTGACTGTGTCTTTAAGTCCCAGTATTAGTAGCAGTCTGACTGTGTCTTTAAGTCCCAGTATTAGTAGCAGTCTGACTGTGTCTTTAAGTCCCAGTATTAACAGCAGTCTGACTGTGTCTTTAAGTCCCAGTATTAACAGCAGTCTGACTGTGTCTTTAAGTCCCAGTATTAACAGCAGTCTGACTGTGTCTTTAAGTCCCAGTATTAACAGCAGTCTGACTGTGTCTTTAAGTCCCAGTATTAGTAGCAGTCTGACTGTGTCTTTAAGTCCCAGTATTAGTAGCAGTCTGACTGTGTCTTTAAGTCCCAGTATTAACAGCAGTCTGACTGTGTCTTTAAGTCCCAGTATTAACAGCAGTCTGACTGTGTCTTTAAGTCTCAGTATTAGTAGCAGTCTGACTGTGTCTTTAAGTCCCAGTATTAACAGCAGTCTGACTGTGTCTTTAAGTCCCAGTATTAGTAGCAGTCTGACTGTGTCTTTAAGTCCCAGTATTAGTAGCAGTCTGACTGTGTCTTTAAGTCCCAGTATTAGTATCATTCTGACTGTGTCTTTAAGTCCCAGTATTAACAGCAGTCTGACTGTGTCTTTAAGTCCCAGTATTAACAGCAGTCTGACTGTCTTTAAGTCCCAGTATTAACAGCAGTCTGACTGTGTCTTTAAGTCCCAGTATTAGTAGCAGCATGTAAAGGCTGTTTCTTTGTGTTTCTCCCTCCAGGGCTCCTGTGCTGGTGGCTCTGGCTCTGATCGAGGGCGGGATGAAGTATGAGGAGGCAGTTCAGTTCATCAGGCAGTATGTACATCTCACCTCCAGATTCAGTTCAGTTCATCAGGCAGTATGTACACCTCACCTCTAGATTCAGTTCAGTTCATCAGACAGTATGTACACCTCACCTCTAGATTCAGTTCAGTTCATCAGACAGTATGTACACCTCACCTCCAGATTCAGTTCAGTACATCAGGCAGTATGTACACCTCACCTCCAGATTCAGTTCAGTTCATCAGACAGTATGTACACCTCACCTCTAGATTCAGTTCAGTTCATCAGGCAGTATGTACACCACCTCTAGATTCAGTTCAGTTCATCAGGCAGTATGTACACCTCACCTCCAGATTCAGTTCAGTTCATCAGACAGTATGTACACCTCACCTCCAGATTCAGTTCAGTTCATCAGGCAGTATGTACACCTCAGTTCAGTTCATCAGGCAGTATGTACACCTCACCTCCAGATTCAGTTCAGTTCATCAGACAGTATGTACACCTCACCTCTAGATTCAGTTCAGTTCATCAGACAGTATGTACACCTCACCTCCAGATTCAGTTCAGTTCATCAGGCAGTATGAACACCTCACCTCCAGATTCAGTTCATCAGGCAGTATGTACACCTCACCTCCAGATTCAGTTCATCAGGCAGTATGAACACCTCACCTCCAGATTCAGTTCATCAGGCAGTATGTACACCTCACCTCCAGATTCAGTTCATCAGGCAGTATGAACACCTCACCTCCAGATTCAGTTCATCAGGCAGTATGTACACCTCACCTCTAGATTCAGTTCAGTTCATCAGGCAGTATGTACACCTCACCTCCAGATTCAGTTCAGTTCATCAGGCAGTATGTACACCTCACCTCCAGATTCAGTTCATCAGGCAGTATGAACACCTCACCTCCAGATTCAGTTCATCAGGCATTATGTACACCTCACCTCTAGATTCAGTTCAGTTCATCAGGCAGTATGTACACCTCAGTTCAGTTCATCAGACAGTATGTACACCTCACCTCCAGATTCAGTTCAGTTCATCAGGCAGTATGAACACCTCACCTCCAGATTCAGTTCAGTTCATCAGGCAGTATGTACACCTCACCTCTAGATTCAGTTCAGTTCATCAGGCAGTATGTACACCTCACCTCTAGATTCAGTTCAGTTCATCAGGCAGTAGGAACACCTCACCTCCAGATTCAGTTCAGTTCATCAGGCAGTATGTACACCACCTCTAGATTCAGTTCAGTTCATCAGGCAGTAGGAACACCTCACCTCCAGATTCAGTTCAGTTCATCAGGCATTATGTACACCACCTCTAGATTCAGTTCAGTTCATCAGGCAGTATGTACACCACCTCCAGATTCAGTTCAGTTTATCAGGCAGTAGGAACATCTCACCTCTAGATTCAGTTCAGTTCATCAGGCAGTATGTACACCACCTCCAGATTCAGTTCAGTTCATCAGGCAGTATGTACACCACCTCTAGATTCAGTTCAGTTCATCAGGCAGTATGAACATCTCACCTCTAGATTCAGTTCAGTTCATCAGGCAGTATGTACACCACCTCCAGATTCAGTTCATCAGGCAGTATGTACATCTCACCTCCAGATTCAGTTCATCAGGCAGTAGGAACATCTCACCTTCCGTCTCTTGATGTTTTTAAGGAGAGTGGAAGTCCACTCAACCTTTTTAGTGTTGTTCCTGTTTCATCTGACAGCTGTATATTTAGATGGGGACATCAATATGAACACCTCACCTCTAGATTCAGTTCATCAGACAGTATGCACACCTCACCTCCAGATTCAGTTCATCAGGCAGTATGAACACCTCACCTCCAGATTCAGTTCATCAGGCAGTATGAACACCTCACCTCCAGATTCAGTTCATCAGGCAGTATGTACACCTCACCTCCAGATTCAGTTCAGTTTATCAGGCAGTATGTACACCTCACCTCCAGATTCAGTTCAGTTTATCAGGCAGTATGTACACCTCACCTCTAGATTCAGTTCAGTTTATCAGGCAGTATGTACACCAGATTCAGTTCATCAGGCAGTATGTACACCAGATTCAGTTCATCAGGCAGTATGTACACCACCTCCAGATTCAGTTCAGTTTATCAGGCAGGAGGAACACCTCACCTCCAGATTCAGTTCAGTTTATCAGGCAGTAGGAACATCTCACCTCCAGATTCAGTTCAGTTTATCAGGCAGTAGGAACACCTCACCTCCAGATTCAGTTCAGTTTATCAGGCAGTAGGAACATCTCACCTCCAGATTCAGTTCAGTTTATCAGGCAGTAGGAACATCTCACCTCCAGATTCAGTTCAGTTTATCAGGCAGTAGGAACATCTCACCTCTAGATTCAGTTCAGTTTATCAGGCAGTATGTACACCACCTCTAGATTCAGTTCAGTTCATCAGGCAGTAGGAACATCTCACCTCTAGATTCAGTTCAGTTCATCAGGCAGTATGAACACCTCACCTCCAGATTCAGTTCAGTTTATCAGGCAGTAGGAACATCTCACCTCTAGATTCAGTTCAGTTCATCAGGCAGTATGAACACCTCACTTCCAGATTCAGTTCAGTTTATCAGGCAGTAGGAACATCTCACCTCTAGATTCAGTTCAGTTCATCAGGCAGTATGAACACCTCACCTCCAGATTCAGTTCAGTTCATCAGGCAGTATGTACACCACCTCTAGATTCAGTTCAGTTTATCAGGCAGTAGGAACATCTCACCTCCAGATTCAGTTCAGTTCATCAGGCAGTATGTACACCACCTCCAGATTCAGTTCAGTTCATCAGGCAGTAGGAACATCTCACCTTCCGTCTCTTGATGTTTTAAAGGAGAGTGGAAGTCCACTCAACCTTTTTAGTGTTGTTCCTGTTTCATCTGACAGCTGTATATTTAGATGGGGACATTATGGGACATCATGAGGAGGGAGAAAGGGATTGAACCGCTCTGTAATGAGGGGGATTATGGGACATCATGAGGAGGGAGAAAGGGATTGAACCGCTCTCTACTGAGGAGGATTATGGGACATCATGAGGAGGGAGAAAGGGTTTGAACCGTTCTGTACCGAGGAGGATTATGGGACATCATGAGGAGGGAGGAAGGGATTGAACCGCTCTGTACTGAGGAGGATTATGGGACATCATAAGGAGGGAGAAAGGGATTGAACCGCTCTGTACTGAGGGGGATTATGGGACATCATGAGGAGGGAGAAAGGGATTGAACCGCTCTGTACTGAGGAGGATTATGGGACATCATGAGGAGGGAGAAAGGGATTGAACCACTCTGTACTGAGGGGGATTATGGGACATCATGAGGAGGGAGAAAGTGATTGAACCGCTCTGTACTGAGGAGGATTATGGGACATCATGAGGAGGGAGAAAGGGATTGAACCGCTCTGTACTGAGGAGGATTATGGGACATCATGAGGAGGGAGAAAGGGATTGAACCGCTCTGCACTGAGGGGGATTATGGGACATCATGAGGAGGGAGAAAGGGATTGAACCGCTCTGTTTCTGAGGAGGATTATGTGGTTTGAGCCGGGAGTGTCTTTCACTCCGCCAGGGCTCTGCACACCTCTGGATTCTTCTGACCTCATTGGCTCTACATTATGGGTCAGGTTCTCTGGAAAAACATCAGCCTACTACCCTCCCGGACTGAGCACCGTGATGCTCAATGGACAATCTGAATTGAAGGTGCTTTTTAGTCCAGGAATAAATAGGCTTTGTGTGGATCTGGGAAAATCATCCCCTAAGTGAATTATAATTGTCTCTTTACATGAGGGCCCTTATATACAGCAAAGGTGTGTGTGTGTGTGTGTGTGTGGCTACAGTGTCAAGCTGTTTAGCTTCACATATAAGGGGCCCCTAGTCCCCAAATGTTGCACTGCTTTTAACCAGAGCCCTGTGGGCCCCTAGTCCCTAAATGTTGCACTGCTTTTAACCAGAGCCCTGTGGGCCCCTAGTCCCTAAATGTTGCACTACTTTTAACCAGAGCCCTGTGTGGGCCCCTAGTCCCTAAATGTTGCACTGCTTTTAACCAGAGCCCTGTGGGCCCCTAGTCCCTAAATGTTGCACTGCTTTTAACCAGAGCCCTGTGGGCCCCTAGTCCCTAAATGTTGCACTGCTTTTAACCAGAGCCCTGTGGGCCCCTAGTCCCTAAATGTTGCACTGCTTTTAACCAGAGCCCTGTGGGCCCCTAGTCCCTAAATGTTGCACTGCTTTTAACCAGAGCCCTGTGGGCCCCTAGTCCCTAAATGTTGCACTGCTTTTAACCAGAGCCCTGTGGGCCCCTAGTCCCTAAATGTTGCACTGCTTTTAACCAGAGCCCTGTGGGCCCCTAGTCCCTAAATGTTGCACTGCTTTTATTTAACCAGAGTGGACACTGGTCAGAGGTCGTGAACAGGGTGCCAATTGGGACACAACAGAGGTTCCTGTAGGGAGTAACAGTAGACCTGTCTCTCTCTGTCTCCTCAGGAAGCGCAGGGGAGCGATCAACAGCAAGCAGCTGACCTACCTGGAGAAATATCGCTCCAGACAGCGACTACGCTTCAAAGACCCTCACAAACACAAGAACAAGTGCTGTGTGATGTGATGATGTAGTGTGACCCCGCAGCCCGCCTGTTCTGACCCATATAGAACGACTACATGAACTTTAATATTGGACCGACCTCCACCCTGCTAAGATGCATTTAGGACTTGACCTGTTGTCTGTCTCCATGGGGACAGTTGCCACTGTTCTGTTGGGATTCTTCTGCTTCTCACTCTCAGGGCTGTTAGAGACCATCTCCTCTCTGATGTCTTTGAAAGAACACGTTCGTCCCCAACTGCCGGCCAATTGAACTCATAGAGAGGAAAAGCAAACAAGCCCTATTTCCATCAAGTACACACACACACACACACACACACACACACACACTGACAAACTATTTTGCACTGATTGTGACATACTGTGACATACACACACAGCGCCATTGACCACCAGACCAACCCCTCAACCAGCAGCAACACTGTCAGCTTGGTCCCAGGCCTGATCGTTCCTATTTCCTCCCTGCTGCTAGTTAGCACTGACCCAACCCAATGAAACACACCGACCCACCACTAGCTGTCACAACAGGTCTGCATCACCATACACCATGTTAACTGAAAGCCCCTGCTAGCCATGATGACATGAATGAAATAATCATGAACAATAACAGATTTTATGCTGTCTGTGTGTTTTTATCTCAATGTTTCAAGGAAATCCAGTTTAAGGTCTTTGTTCAATTGAAATGCCATCCACAGAGCTCAGCCATCTTGCTCCTTTGCTCCGTTTTCATAATGCATGTCGGTTAACACTTGTTAGAATCATGTCCTTGTCTCCTTCTTTTTTTGAGGCTATGGGGATGCGGGATGGGACTTAAAATAGGACGAGGTTTTGTGCCGAGTCGCCGGTTTTTTAAATAGCAATATTTTTTACATTGTGATATGAAATACTCTGGGATTAGGATTCTTCACCACTGGCTGCTTCTGTTGTACAACATGAAGGATCTCAGTGTATCATGTAGGAGTCAGCTGAGCCTGGGTGGGCTTGGTAGGCAACACCGCCTGTGTCCCAGATGGCACCCTACTCCCTATATAGTGCACTACTTTTGACCAGAGGTCTATGGGCTACAATGCCTTGAAATGTACACAAAAACATGGATTCGCACTGATCCTATGGGCTCCGGTCAAAAGTTGTGCACTATATAGGGAGTAGGGTGCCATCTGGGACGCGTACTATGCTTTGGGAACGTAAACATGGCGGTGCCCCGTAGTCGTCTCTGGGATGAAAAACAGCCAACTGAACCGTCTGCTCAGAAATAACGTCCTGGCTCTGTATCTGTCAGTGTGGATATAAATGTCTCTCATCTTGCCTCTGAAATAGCACCCTATTCCCCTTTTATAGTGCACTACTATATAGCACACTTTTGACTATAGTCCTATGGGCTCTGGTCAAAAGTAGTGCACTAAATAGGGAATAGGGTGCAAGACGCAGTCTCAGTTAAGGACAGGTACTGAAGGAATGACTGGTATCCTAGGAAGAAAGCTGTCACATTTATCTGCTGCCTTGGAAGTAACCCACTTCAGATTGTTCACAGTTAATGAAGTACAAGAAATAAAGTAATTGTTTAAAGTAAGCTGGCCTGTTTTGTGCTTTATTCAGGAGTTGACTTGTGGGAGAACGAATCATTTTAAACAACCACTTTTGCCTTGTTGTGAAAACAAGCTCAATGCCGCCATCTAGTGGCCATGTGTAGTTATTCACACATTATTAGTAGTGGCATTGTTGGCCTGAATTAGTTTTTGCAATTTCTGAAATAGATTTATCGTTTTCTCTTCAATGACCATATTGTTGATTTGCGATTATAATATGGCACATGTATCATCTATATTGTAGAGAAAGTCATCACTTTATTATCTCAAACATTCCTGTTTGTACAACAATGACGTATGATATACAGGCTACTTCCGGACGGAATCTAATTACAATTGAGAAAGAGGGCAGAGCTCGAGCGACAAATTCTATGTCCTTTGTTGTGTTATATAAACGTCTTGTCCGTGGTGATATTGTCTATATAAATCACGCAGGTCTTTTTGCCTGTGGCACGTCCGATATAGCTAATTCTGGAAAGGACCCGAGATAAACGCAAGGCACAGTGCAGACGGTAGGCTAATTAAAATGCATCTTTGTCTTGCATGAGCATCCTTATTAGCCGGCACCCAATGTAGGCCAAGTCTATCTAACGGTTCAAAATGTGTTCTGGTCATTGTGTGAAAACCTAGGCGCACCACGATTTTAACTGGAGAATACATGGTTTTGCTGCTGATGGGGAGAACAATCTAGAAATGAAATGTATTCAATGTGCTGCAAATGTAGCAAAACATGTTCAATGTATTTACAGCGTAATAAGCCTCACCATGGCATCCAGGGCCATTGCTTTTTCGTTTTTATTATTTAATTGGTAGTTGTTATAATAGGCTAGTCCACACTGTCAAATACTGTATGATATACAGTATTTGGAATGCATGATATTAACATTTCTCTACCATCATGCCATAGGCTACAATCCTCATTTCTGCTTGTTTTGTTTTGCATGCCTCCGTCTGCTCGGTCATCCATCAGGATTTAAAATAAAGTTTTTTTCTTTGTCTCATAGTGTTTTGTCATTTTATTTATGTTTTGCATTACGTTCCCACTTCTCATTTTCATAATTTAATAGCACCTACTTACTGATCGTGCAGGTAAAGAAAATATTTGTACTGTAACGACCCTGGGTTTATACGCCCGGAAATCGACCCTGCCACACGAGCATACTTTTGCGGCACAGTCGATAGCGCACCGGGCCTCGCTAGTATCAAATGTATAATTTGCTTTCAAAATGTACTTGCCACTTTCCAATGTAATAACTGGATCTTTGGGAGTTGCATCTCCTTGGCTCCTAGTGCTGTAAATAGTTCCATCCATATAATTAGAATAAATGATGTTCCATTCTCACTATGCTTTGTCAGTCCAAT
This sequence comes from Oncorhynchus mykiss, assembly GCF_057628025.1. Classification (NCBI taxonomy): domain Eukaryota; kingdom Metazoa; phylum Chordata; class Actinopteri; order Salmoniformes; family Salmonidae; genus Oncorhynchus; species Oncorhynchus mykiss. Next base: position 10,635,662 of record NC_143024.1, read on the forward strand.
CACACAATTTCATGTCGAATTGAACATCCCAACCATTCGCCCATAGGTTAGTTTGTGTTTCCGGCATTGATAGATACACAATGATACTGATACAGAGATTAAACCTATAGGTGGATACTGATACAGAGATTAAACCTATAGGTGGATACTGATACAGATATTAAACCTATAGGTGGACACGATACTGATACAGAGATTAAACCTATAGGTGGACACGATACTGATACAGAGATTAAACCTATAGGTGGACATGATACAGAGATTAAACCTATAGGTGGACATGATACTGATACAGAGATTAAACATATAGGTGGATACTGATACAGAGATTAAACCTATAGGTGGACACGATACTGATACAGAGATTAAACCTATAGGTGGACATGATACTGATACAGAGATTAAACCTATAGGTGGATACTGATACAGAGATTAAACCTATAGGTGGACACGATACTGATACAGAGATTAAACCTATAGGTGGACATGATACTGATACAGAGATTAAACCTATAGGTGGACATGATACTGATACAGAGATTAAACCTATAGGTGGACACGATACTGATACAGAGATTAAACCTATAGGTGGACAAGATACTGATACAGAGATTAAACCTATAGGTGGACACGATACTGATACAGAGATTAAACCTATAGGTGGACATGATACAGAGATTAAACCTATAGGTGGACATGATACTGATATAGAGATTAAACCTATAGGTGGATACTGATACAGAGATTAAACCTATAGGTGGACACAATACTGATACAGAGATTAAACCTATAGGTGGACATGATACTGATACAGAGATTAAACCTATAGGTGGACATGATACTGATACAGAGATTAAACCTATAGGTAGACACGATACTGATACAGAGATTAAACCTATAGGTGGACACGATACTGATACAGAGATTAAACCTATAGGTGGACATGATACTGATACAGAGATTAAACCTGTAGGTGGACATGATACTGATACAGAGATTAAACCTATAGGTGGACATGATACAGAGATTAAACCTATAGGTGGACACGATACTGATACAGAGATTAAACCTATAGGTGGATACTGATACAGAGACTAAACCTATAGGTGGACATGATACTGATACAGAGATTAAACCTGTAGGTGGACATGATACTGATACAGAGATTAAACCTATAGGTGGACATGATACTGATACAGAGATTAAACCTATAGGTGGATACTGATACAGAGATTACACCTATAGGTGGACATGATACTGATACAGAGATTAAACCTATAGGTGGACATGATACTGATACAGAGATTAAACCTATAGGTGGACACGATACTGATACAGAGATTAAACCTATAGGTGGACACGATACTGATACAGAGATTAAACCTATAGGTGGACATGATACTGATACAGAGATTAAACCTATAGGTGGATACTGATACAGAGATTAAACCTATAGGTGGACATGATACTGATACAGAGATTAAACCTATAGGTGGACATGATACTGATACAGAGATTAAACCTATAGGTGGACATGATACTGATACAGAGATTAAACCTATAGGTGGACACGATACTGATACAGAGATTAAACCTATAGGTGGATACTGATACAGAGACTAAACCTATAGGTGGACATGATACTGATACAGAGATTAAACCTGTAGGTGGACATGATACTGATACAGAGATTAAACCTATAGGTGGACATGATACTGATACAGAGAGTAAACCTATAGGTGGATACTGATACAGAGATTAAACCTATAGGTGGATACTGATACAGAGATTAAACCTATAGGTGGACATGATACTGATACAGAGATTAAACCTATAGGTGGACACGATACTGATACAGAGATTAAACCTATAGGTGGACATGATACAGAGATTAAACCTATAGGTGAACATGATACTGATACAGAGATTAAACCTATAGGTGGACATGATACTGATACAGAGATTAAACCTATAGGTGGACATGATACTGATACAGAGATTAAACCTATAGGTGGACATGATACTGATACAGAGATTAAACCTATAGGTGGATACTGATACAGAGATTACACCTATAGGTGGACATGATACTGATACAGAGATTAAACCTATAGGTGGACATGATACTGATACAGAGATTAAACCTATAGGTGGACACGATACTGATACAGAGATTAAACCTATAGGTGGACACGATACTGATACAGAGATTAAACCTATAGGTGGACATGATACTGATACAGAGATTAAACCTATATGTGGATACTGATACAGAGATTAAACCTATAGGTGGACATGATACTGATACAGAGATTAAACCTATAGGTGGACATGATACTGATACAGAGATTAAACCTATAGGTGGACATGATACTGATACAGAGATTAAACCTATAGGTGGACACGATACTGATACAGAGATTAAACCTATAGGTGGATACTGATACAGAGACTAAACCTATAGGTGGACATGATACTGATACAGAGATTAAACCTGTAGGTGGACATGATACTGATACAGAGATTAAACCTATAGGTGGACATGATACTGATACAGAGAGTAAACCTATAGGTGGATACTGATACAGAGATTAAACCTATAGGTGGATACTGATACAGAGATTAAACCTATAGGTGGACATGATACTGATACAGAGATTAAACCTATAGGTGGACACGATACTGATACAGAGATTAAACCTATAGGTGGACATGATACAGAGATTAAACCTATAGGTGAACATGATACTGATACAGAGATTAAACCTATAGGTGGACATGATACTGATACAGAGATTAAACCTATAGGTGGACATGATACTGATACAGAGATTAAACCTATAGGTGGACATGATACTGATATAGAGATTAAACCTATAGGTGGACATGATACTGATACAGAGATTAAACCTATAGGTGGACATGATACTGATACAGAGATTAAACCTATAGGTGGACATGATACTGATATAGAGATTAAACCTATAGGTGGATACTGATACAGAGATTAAACCTATAGGTGGACATGATACAGAGATTAAACCTATAGGTGGACATGATACTGATACAGACATTAAACCTATAGGTGGATACTGATACAGAGATTAAACCTATAGGTGGACATGATACTGATACAGAGATTAAACCTATAGGTGGACATGATACTGATACAGAGATTAAACCTATAGGTGGACATGATACAGAGATTAAACCTATAGGTGGACATGATACTGATACAGAGATTAAACCTATAGGTGGACATGATACCGATACAGAGATTAAATCTATAGGTGGACATGATACAGAGATTAAACCTATAGGTGGACATGATACTGAGATTAAATCTATAGGTGGACATGATACAGAGATTAAACCTATAGGTGGACACGATACTGATACAGAGATTAAACCTATAGGTGGACATAATACTGATACAGAGATTAAACCTATAGGTGGACATGATACTGATACAGAGATTAAACCTATAGGTGGACACGATACTGATACAGAGATTAAATCTATAGGTGGACATGATACTGATACAGAGATTAAACCTATAGGTGGACACGATACTGATACAGAGATTAAACCTATAGGTGGACATGATACAGAGATTAAACCTATAGGTGGACATGATACTGATATAGAGATTAAACCTATAGGTGGATACTGATACAGAGATTAAACCTATAGGTGGACACAATACTGATACAGAGATTAAACCTATAGGTGGACATGATACTGATACAGAGATTAAACCTATAGGTGGACATGATACTGATACAGAGATTAAACCTATAGGTGGACACGATACTGATACAGAGATTAAACCTATAGGTGGACACGATACTGATACAGAGATTAAACCTATAGGTGGACATGATACTGATACAGAGATTAAACCTGTAGGTGGACATGATACTGATACAGAGATTAAACCTATAGGTGGACATGATACAGAGATTAAACCTATAGGTGGACACGATACTGATACAGAGATTAAACCTATAGGTGGATACTGATACAGAGACTAAACCTATAGGTGGACATGATACTGATACAGAGATTAAACCTGTAGGTGGACATGATACTGATACAGAGATTAAACCTATAGGTGGACATGATACTGATATAGAGATTAAACCTATAGGTGGACATGATACTGATACAGAGATTAAACCTATAGGTGGACATGATACTGATACAGAGATTAAACCTATAGGTGGACATGATACTGATATAGAGATTAAACCTATAGGTGGATACTGATACAGAGATTAAACCTATAGGTGGACATGATACAGAGATTAAACCTATAGGTGGACATGATACTGATACAGACATTAAACCTATAGGTGGATACTGATACAGAGATTAAACCTATAGGTGGACATGATACTGATACAGAGATTAAACCTATAGGTGGACAAGATACTGATACAGAGATTAAACCTATAGGTGGACATGATACAGAGATTAAACCTATAGGTGGACATGATACTGATACAGAGATTAAACCTATAGGTGGACATGATACCGATACAGAGATTAAATCTATAGGTGGACATGATACAGAGATTAAACCTATAGGTGGACATGATACTGAGATTAAATCTATAGGTGGACATGATACAGAGATTAAACCTATAGGTGGACACGATACTGATACAGAGATTAAACCTATAGGTGGACATGATACTGATACAGAGATTAAACCTATAGGTGGACATGATACTGATACAGAGATTAAACCTATAGGTGGACACGATACTGATACAGAGATTAAATCTATAGGTGGACATGATACTGATACAGAGATTAAACCTATAGGTGGACACGATACTGATACAGAGATTAAACCTATAGGTGGACATGATACAGAGATTAAACCTATAGGTGGACATGATACTGATATAGAGATTAAACCTATAGGTGGATACTGATACAGAGATTAAACCTATAGGTGGACACAATACTGATACAGAGATTAAACCTATAGGTGGACATGATACTGATACAGAGATTAAACCTATAGGTGGACATGATACTGATACAGAGATTAAACCTATAGGTGGACACGATACTGATACAGAGATTAAACCTATAGGTGGACACGATACTGATACAGAGATTAAACCTATAGGTGGACATGATACTGATACAGAGATTAAACCTGTAGGTGGACATGATACTGATACAGAGATTAAACCTATAGGTGGACATGATACAGAGATTAAACCTATAGGTGGACACGATACTGATACAGAGATTAAACCTATAGGTGGATACTGATACAGAGACTAAACCTATAGGTGGACATGATACTGATACAGAGATTAAACCTGTAGGTGGACATGATACTGATACAGAGATTAAACCTATAGGTGGACATGATACTGATACAGAGATTAAACCTATAGGTGGATACTGATACAGAGATTACACCTATAGGTGGACATGATACTGATACAGAGATTAAACCTATAGGTGGACATGATACTGATACAGAGATTAAACCTATAGGTGGACACGATACTGATACAGAGATTAAACCTATAGGTGGACACGATACTGATACAGAGATTAAACCTATAGGTGGACATGATACTGATACAGAGATTAAACCTATATGTGGATACTGATACAGAGATTAAACCTATAGGTGGACATGATACTGATACAGAGATTAAACCTATAGGTGGACATGATACTGATACAGAGATTAAACCTATAGGTGGACATGATACTGATACAGAGATTAAACCTATAGGTGGACACGATACTGATACAGAGATTAAACCTATAGGTGGATACTGATACAGAGACTAAACCTATAGGTGGACATGATACTGATACAGAGATTAAACCTGTAGGTGGACATGATACTGATACAGAGATTAAACCTATAGGTGGACATGATACTGATACAGAGAGTAAACCTATAGGTGGATACTGATACAGAGATTAAACCTATAGGTGGATACTGATACAGAGATTAAACCTATAGGTGGACATGATACTGATACAGAGATTAAACCTATAGGTGGACACGATACTGATACAGAGATTAAACCTATAGGTGGACATGATACAGAGATTAAACCTATAGGTGAACATGATACTGATACAGAGATTAAACCTATAGGTGGACATGATACTGATACAGAGATTAAACCTATAGGTGGACATGATACTGATACAGAGATTAAACCTATAGGTGGACATGATACTGATACAGAGATTAAACCTATAGGTGGATACTGATACAGAGATTACACCTATAGGTGGACATGATACTGATACAGAGATTAAACCTATAGGTGGACATGATACTGATACAGAGATTAAACCTATAGGTGGACACGATACTGATACAGAGATTAAACCTATAGGTGGACACGATACTGATACAGAGATTAAACCTATAGGTGGACATGATACTGATACAGAGATTAAACCTATATGTGGATACTGATACAGAGATTAAACCTATAGGTGGACATGATACTGATACAGAGATTAAACCTATAGGTGGACATGATACTGATACAGAGATTAAACCTATAGGTGGACATGATACTGATACAGAGATTAAACCTATAGGTGGACACGATACTGATACAGAGATTAAACCTATAGGTGGATACTGATACAGAGACTAAACCTATAGGTGGACATGATACTGATACAGAGATTAAACCTGTAGGTGGACATGATACTGATACAGAGATTAAACCTATAGGTGGACATGATACTGATACAGAGAGTAAACCTATAGGTGGATACTGATACAGAGATTAAACCTATAGGTGGATACTGATACAGAGATTAAACCTATAGGTGGACATGATACTGATACAGAGATTAAACCTATAGGTGGACACGATACTGATACAGAGATTAAACCTATAGGTGGACATGATACAGAGATTAAACCTATAGGTGAACATGATACTGATACAGAGATTAAACCTATAGGTGGACATGATACTGATACAGAGATTAAACCTATAGGTGGACATGATACTGATACAGAGATTAAACCTATAGGTGGACATGATACTGATATAGAGATTAAACCTATAGGTGGACATGATACTGATACAGAGATTAAACCTATAGGTGGACATGATACTGATACAGAGATTAAACCTATAGGTGGACATGATACTGATATAGAGATTAAACCTATAGGTGGATACTGATACAGAGATTAAACCTATAGGTGGACATGATACAGAGATTAAACCTATAGGTGGACATGATACTGATACAGACATTAAACCTATAGGTGGATACTGATACAGAGATTAAACCTATAGGTGGACATGATACTGATACAGAGATTAAACGTATAGGTGGACATGATACTGATACAGAGATTAAACCTATAGGTGGACATGATACAGAGATTAAACCTATAGGTGGACATGATACTGATACAGAGATTAAACCTATAGGTGGACATGATACCGATACAGAGATTAAATCTATAGGTGGACATGATACAGAGATTAAACCTATAGGTGGACATGATACTGAGATTAAATCTATAGGTGGACATGATACAGAGATTAAACCTATAGGTGGACACGATACTGATACAGAGATTAAACCTATAGGTGGACATGATACTGATACAGAGATTAAACCTATAGGTGGACATGATACTGATACAGAGATTAAATCTATAGGTGGACACGATACTGATACAGAGATTAAATCTATAGGTGGACATGATACTGATACAGAGATTAAACCTATAGGTGGACATGATACTGATACAGAGATTAAACCTATAGGTGGATACTGATACAGAGATTAAACCTATAGGTGGACATGATACTGATACAGAGATTAAACCTATAGGTGGAAACTGATACAGAGATTAAATCTATAGGTGGACATGATACTGATACAGAGATTAAACCTATAGGTGGACATGATACTGATACAGAGATTAAACCTATAGGTGGACATGATACTGATACAGAGATTAAACCTATAGGTGGACATGATACTGATACAGAGATTAAACCTATAGGTGGACATGATACTGATACAGAGATTAAACCTATAGGTGGACACGATACTGATACAGAGATTAAACCTATAGGTGGACACGATACTGATACAGAGATTAAACCTATAGGTGGACATGATACTGATACAGAGATTAAACCTATAGGTGGACATGATACTGATACAGAGATTAAACCTATAGGTGGACACGATACTGATACAGAGATTAAACCTATAGGTGGACATGATACTGATACAGAGATTAAACCTATAGGTGGACATGATACTGATACAGAGATTAAACCTATAGGTGGACATGATACAGAGATTACACCTATATTTATTTATTTATTTAACTAGGCAAGTCAGTTAAGAACACATTTTTATTTATAATGACGGCCTACCAAAAGGCAAAAGGCCTCCTGCGAGGACGGGGTCTGGGATTAAAAATGTCAAATAAATAAAATATGAATATAGGACACAACACACATCACGACAAGAGAGACAACACAACACGACATAAAGAGAGACGTAGGTGGACATGATGCTGTGAATGACCCATGGATTGATGTGTAATCTACTGTAATGGTAGTATTGAAGGGTTGTGTAGAACACCTATATTTAGTGCTAGAAAGGGTATTGTAGAACACCTATATTTAGTGCTAGAAAGGGTTTTGTAGAACACCTATATTTAGTGCTAGAAAGGGTATTGTAGAACACCTATATTTAGTGCTAGAAAGGGTTTTGTAGAACACCTATATTTAGTGCTAGAAAGGGTATTGTAGAACACCTATATTTAGTGCTAGAAAGGGTTTTGTAGAACACCTATATTTAGTGCTAGAAAGGGTATTGTAGAACACCTATATTTAGTGCTAGAAAGGGTTTTGTAGAACACCTATATTTAGTGCTAGAAAGGGTATTGTAGAACACCTATATTTAGTGCTAGAAAGGGTTTTGTAGAACACCTATATTTAGTGCTAGAAAGGGTATTGTAGAACACCTATATTTAGTGCTAGAAAGGGTTTTGTAGAACACCTATATTTAGTGCTAGAAAGGGTTTTGTAGAACACCCATATTTAGTGCTAGAAAGGGTATTGTAGAACACCTATATTTAGTGCTAGAAAGGGTTTTGTAGAACACCTATATTTAGTGCTAGAAAGGGTATTGTAGAACACCTATATTTAGTGCTAGAAAGGGTTTTGTAGAACACCTATATTTAGTGCTAGAAAGGGTTTTGTAGAACACCTATATTTAGTGCTAGAAAGGGTATTGTAGAACACCTATATTTAGTGCTAGAAAGGGTTTTGTAGAACACCTATATTTAGTGCTAGAAAGGGTATTGTAGAACACCCATATTTAGTGCTAGAAAGGGTTTTGTTAATCTTGTCTACCAGACAGCTTTCTGAACCTACAGTGCCAGTCAAAGTTTGGACACACCAACTCATTCAAGGGTTTTCCTTATTTTTTACCATTTTCTACATTGTAAAATAATAGTAAAGACATCAACACTATGAAATAACACATATGGAGTCATGTAGTAACCAAAAAAGTGTTGAACAAATCAAAATATATATTAAATAAGAATATATTCCTATCTGACTTGTTACATAAAGGTTCAATAAAAATATAAAAAATATACAATTAAGATAATTCCGTTATCCATGCAGTTCTATAGCCTGGTCCCAGGTCTGTTGTCTCTTTCTGTAGCCTGGTCCCAGATCTGTTGTCTCTTTCTGTAGCCTGGTCCCAGGTCTGTTGTCTCCTTCTGTAGCCTGGTCCCAGATCTGTTGTCTCTTTCTGTAGCCTGGTCCCAGATTTGTTGTCTCCTTCTGTAGCCTGGTCCCAAAACTGTCTGTGCTCTTGCCAACTCATTTGCTCATTGTCAAGTCAAACATACATGACAAGGAAGGACAAGGAGTTGGCATGTTAGCACAAACAGACTGGCACTCAGGCTAGCAGTTCTCAGAGAGAATTGGTGAATTTTCTAGTGGTCCTACTGTGTTGTATATCAACATGCAGAATGAACCAGGCTAACTGTGTCCTATGTATCAACATACAGAATGAACCAGGCTAACTGTGCTGTATGTATCAACATACAGAATGAACCAGACTAACTGTGCTGTATCAACATACAGAATGAACCAGGCTCACTGTGTTGTATCAACATACAGAATGAACCAGGCTAACTGTGCTGTATCAACATACAGAATGAACCAGGCTAACTGTGTTGTATGTATCAACAGGCAGAATGAACCAGGCTAACTGTGCTGTATGTATCAACATGCAGAATGAACCAGGCTAACTGTGTCGTATGTATCAACATACAGAATGAACCAGGCTAACTGTGCTGTATCCACATGCAGAATGAACCAGGCTAACTGTGCTGTATGTATCAACATACAGAATGAACCAGGCTAACTGTGTTGTATGTATCAACATACAGAATGAACCAGGCTAACTGTGTTGTATGTATCAACAGGCAGAATGAACCAGGCTAACTGTGTTGTATGTATCAACATACAGAATGAACCAGGCTAACTGTGCTGTATCAACATACAGAATGAACCAGGCTAACTGTGTTGTATGTATCAACATACAGAATGAACCAGGCTAACTGTGCTGTATCAACATACAGAATGAACCAGGCTAACTGTGTTGTATGTATCAACATACAGAATGAACCAGGCTAACTGTGTTGTATGTATCAACATACAGAATGAACCAGGCTAACTGTGTTGTATGTATCAACATACAGAATGAACCAGGCTAACTGTGTTGTATGTATCAACAGGCAGAATGAACCAGGCTAACTGTGTTGTATGTATCAACAGGCAGAATGAACCAGGCTAACTGTGTTGTATGTATCAACAGGCAGAATGAACCAGGCTAACTGTGCTGTATGTATCAACATACAGAATGAACCAGGCTAACTGTGCTTTATGTATCAACAGGCAGAATGAACCAGGCTAACTGTGTTGTATGTATCAACAGGCAGAATGAACCAGGCTAACTGTGCTGTATGTATCAACAGGCAGAATGAACCAGGCTAACTGTGCTGTATCAACATACAGAATGAACCAGGCTAACTGTGCTGTATGTATCAACAGGCAGAATGAACCAGGCTAACTGTGCTGTATCAACATACAGAATGAACCAGGCTAACTGTGCTGTATGTATCAACAGGCAGAATGAACCAGGCTAACTGTGTTGTATGTATCAACAGGCAGATTGCTGCTTACTTATCTATCTAGTAGGACGAAGATGTCTGACAAAAGTGACCTGAAAGCTGAGCTGGAGCGAAAGAAACAGAGGCTAGCTCAAATACGAGAGGAGAAGAAGAGAAAGGAGGAGGAGAGGAAAAAGAAAGAGGTGAGGAGAAATCTCTATTCATTTGAATGTGATGTGAACTTCTTTGGTTTAGTTCAGCATCTCAAATGAGGATGAATAGAGCATTTCTACAACAGGTTATAAGAAGTCTGATTTGGATTGGTAGTGTTTCTGAAGTCTTTGTGGAACTACACTGGCTCCGATCCAAATGACACCCTATTCCCTATATAATGCACTTCAAATGGCACCCTATTCCCTATATAGTGCACTTCAAATGGCACCCTATTCCCTATATAGTGCACTTCAAATGGCACCCTATTCCCTATATAGTGCACTTCAAATGGCACCCTATTCCATATATAGTGCACTTCAAATGGCACCCTATTCCATATATAGTGCACTTCAAATGGCACCCTATTCCCTATATAGTGCACTTCAAATGGCACCCTATTCCCTATATAGTGCACTTCAAAATGCACTCTATTCCCTATATAGTGCACTTCAAATGGCACCCTATTCCCTATATAATGCAGTTAAAATGGCACCCTATGCCCTATATAGTGCACTTCAAATAACACCACATTCCTTATATAATGCACTTCAAATAACACCCTATTCCCTAGATATTGCACTACTTTTGGCCAGTGCACCACGTAGGGAATAGGGTGCTATTTGGGACAGAGACAGTGATACTGAAGTTCTCCCCAACACCTGTTCAGTCTGAGAGTCTGCAGCAGAAAACAGAGAATGTCTCTGAAGATTCTGACTTGGACCGCAAACGAAGAGAGACGGAGGCGCTGCTGCAGAGTATTGGGATCTCACCAGAACCACCATTAGGTATACCAGTCATATCCTTGTTGCTTTCTGAGACCATCCTACCCTACCATCCTACTGATCTTTCTGAGACCATCCTACCCTACCATCCTACTGACCTTTCTGAGATCATCCTACCATTGTACTGACCTTTCTGAGACCATCCTATCCTACCATCCTACAGACCTTTCTGAGATCATCCTACCATTGTACTGACCTTTCTGAGATCATCCTACCCTACCATCCTACTGACCTTTCTGAGATCATCCTACCCTACCATCCTACTGACCTTACTGAGATCATTCTACCCTACCATTGTACTGACCATTCTGAGATCATCCTATCCTACCATCCTACAGACCTTTCTGAGATCATCCTACCATTGTACTGACCTTTCTGAGATCATCCTACCCTACCATCCTACTGACCTTTCTGAGATAATCCTATCCTACCATTTTACTGACCTTTCTGAGATCATCCTACCCTACCATTGTACTGATCATTCTGAGATAATCCTATCCTACCATTTTACTGACCTTTCTGAGATCATTCTACCCTACCATACTACTGACCTTTCTGAGATCATCCTACCCTACCATCCTACTGACCTTTCTGAGATCATCCTACCCTACCATACTACTGACCTTTCTGAGATCATTCTACCCTACCATCCTACTGACCTTTCTGAGATCATTCTACCCTACCATCCTACTGACCTTTCTGATATCATTCTACCCTACCATCCTACTGACCTTTCTGAGATCATTCTACCCTACCATCCTACTGACCTTTCTGAGATCATCCTACCCTACCATCCTACTGACCTTTCTGAGATCATTCTACCCTACCATCCTACTGACCTTTCTGAGATCATCCTACCCTACCATCCTACTGACCTTTCTGAGATCATTCTACCCTACCATCCTACTGACCTTTCTGAGATCATCCTACCCTACCATCCTACTGACCTTTCTGAGATCATCCTACCCTACCATCCTACTGACCATTATGAGATCATTCTACCCTACCATCCTACTGACCTTTCTGAGATCATCCTACCCTACCATCCTACTGACCTTTCTGAGATCATCCTACCCTACCATCCTACTGACCTTTCTGAGATCTTTCTACCCTACCATACTACTGACCTTACTGAGATCATCCTACCCTACCATCCTACTGACCATTCTGAGATCATTCTACCCTACCATCCTACTGACCATTCTGAGATCATTCTACCCTGCCATCCTACTGACCTTTCTGAGATCATCCTACCCTACCATACTACTGACCTTTCTGAGATCATCCTACCCTACCATCCTACTGACCATTCTGAGATCATTCTACCCTACCATACTACTGACCTTTCTGAGATCATCCTACCCTACCATACTACTGACCTTTCTGAGATCATCCTACCCTACCATCCTACTGACCTTTCTGAGATCATTCTACCCTAACAAAACCATTTCCAGTGAGAGTGTTTTTCAGACCTGAACTAGGTTTAATCTGTGTATGGGAAACTGGCCCGTCTTTGTTTATTGAGTGTATCTTGTGGTAATGGTCTCCATACAAAATAATCAGGTCATGAAATGATCTTCAGTTTACAGTATATCATATATTCATACAAATCATTTACATTATTAATTGACTCTAATTTTTCCTTTCTGGTATAAACATTAAAATTCCATTGTGTCATTGCCAAAAGCTTAGTTATAAAAACCCAGTGATTTGGTTGGTAGGGTTGTATATTCATGGCTTTGATGCCAGCTCTTTTGTTTAAATGAAGATGTATTTGAAGAGACTACTGCAGGTATGAATCTATGTATTCGGTTCAGAGGGTTAGTTTGATATGACTACTGCAGGTATGAATCTATGTATTCGGTTCAGAGGGTTAGTTTGATATGACTACTGCAGGTATGAATCTATGTATTCGGTTCAGAGGGTTAGTTTGATATGACTACTGCAGGTATGAATCTATGTATTCGGTTCAGAGGGTTAGTTTGATATGACTACTGCAGGTATGAATCTATGTATTCGGTTCAGAGGGTTAGTTTGATATGACTACTGCAGGTATGAATCTATGTATTCGGTTCAGAGGGTTAGTTTGATATGACTACTGCAGGTATGAATCTATGTATTCGGTTCAGAGGGTTAGTTTGATATGACTACTGCAG